>NW_021635527.1:0-154774 GCF_004799145.2 Neltuma alba | reverse complement strand
ATTGGGTATCTCGCCGTGTTTCCAATTGTATTTCTGCACCAAGTCTCTGTCCATACATGCTCTAAAACAAACTGTCCTTTGTCATATGATTTCTTGGTTCCTGGTTTGGATTTAAACAACAGTTCCACAACGTGTGACCCAGATATCCCAACATATGTAACCAAACAGAAGGCTCCACGGGATCTTCTTAGTGTAGTTCCTCCTGCCTCATGTAGAAGGTTATAAAACTTTATTTTCTACTTTATGGCTAGAAGCCATAAAACTTGTTTTCTTTCTTTATGGCCAAAAGCATAAAATTTTATTTTCTTAGTTTATGGCAATTTTTGTTATTCTTCTTATGGCTAGAAGCCATAAAACTTTATTTTTTTACTTTATGGCCAAAAGCTATAAAAATTTGTTTTTCTTTCTTATGGCCAGAAGCCATAATTTTGAATTTTCTTCTATTTTAATAACCTAAGTCATTATTTTGATTTTCTAACATATGGCTAGAAGCCATATAATTTTTAACTCATGACTAGAAGTCATTCAAATTTGATTTTATCTTATTAAACAGCTAGAAGCCATGTATATATTATTTTTTAGAAATATTTATTTTTATTTGGTTTTTATTTTTTATTTGATAAATATGATTTTAAAATGCTTATATCCGTGCAGACAATATACCAAATTTTGTCCTGTTCTTATTTAATTTTCTTTTCATTTGTTTCCTTTCAGTAATTTATATTCTTTTTCTTTCTTCTTATTACGAAGAGCAGTGTAATTTCCATACATGCCAATTTTTTTAATATTATATTCTTTTGTGATAGTGTTATCATGTCAAACTTGCAAAATTTGAGTTTGTGGCTCTTGATATTACTCTAAGAACTACTTATCTTGGATACTAGATGTGAAAATTCACATAAATGCCAATGGTCTAGGAGACACAATTAAAGAAGAAAATAAGACATCTAATCAAGAAAAGCTAAAGCATGATCTTTTTACGTCATCATTTGCCATGAAGGACTAAAAATAGAATACTTGACCATTAAAGACCCACTCGTCCTTTGAACAGTTTGAAAGAAAGGTATGACCACCAAAAACTATCATTCTCCCAAGAGTCATTATGAGTGCATGCACTTGTGCCTACAAGATTTTAAATCTATTAGTGAGTATATTCCCGAATTTAGAATCAGTTCTCAACTGAAATTATATGGAGAAAAAGTCACTGATGAAGACATGTTAGAGAAAACATTCTCCACATTTATACATCCAATGTGCTTCTGCAGCAATAATGCTGTGAAAAAGTTTCAAGAAATATTCTAAACTAATTTCTTGCCTTATTGTAGCCGAGCAAAATAATGAGCTTTTAATGAAAATCATGAATCCCATCCAACTGGGTCCACTCCATTCCCAAAAGTGAATGTAGTAGTAGATGAACCAACACATGGTCGTGGACGTGCACATGGCTATCGCATTGAACATAGACGTGGTCGTGGTCGTAATCAAAGTGGTTCAAATTCCTACTCAAAGAGGGCAAAAAATGATAAGAGTCATAAAAGAAAGACTAGTGGAAGTAATAACCACTCTAAAGATTTGTGTAATTGTAATATACTGAAAAAAAATGTAAATAAAATATATATAAAATAATAATATTTTATTATAAAAAAAAAGAAGGAAAAAAAAGAGACAACTTTCCACCGAATCGGTGGAAAGTTGGGGGCAAAGAAGAATTTGAGGTGGGGTGTATTAAATGAAAGAGGAATGTTGAGGGGGAGTGTTTAAATGGGTTGGAAAAAAAAAATGGAAGGTAATAAATGAAAGAAGAAATTGGATGGAAGAAAAAGAGGGGAAAGTACTATGGAAGTGGAAATTTGAAAGAGGAGCCGTGGAAAATAAACATGGGGGTATTATATATATCATCATCCCCCTGGTTATTTCCTTCAAGCAAGAGCAAAGAGAGTCAGGAGAAAAAGAGAGCGGGAAAAGAAAGAGAGAGCGAGAGGAAGAAAGGAAAATCAAGAGAGTGTGGAAGTACATGATGTCTGAAGGATAGAGAAGATTTGAGGATCATTTAGGTACACAATATACTTCTTTTATCAAATTTTTCTTTATGAGTATTTCTTTTCTTAATATTTAGGGCTTAATATTATTAGTATCATTATAATGTTTAAAGAAAATTTTATTTGTTTTGGGTATAAAGTAAATGAGGAGTTTTGACAATGTAGGACCGCAAAAATTTAAAGATACATTATTAAGAAATTTTAATTGGTTTATATTTACTCAGTGACTATCTAGAGAATTTTAAATTAAGATTTTAGAATATTTTTATCGATTAAATTCAAGTTAAATAATTATTTGAGTTATTTAATATATTATTAAGGTTTTAATTGGTTTAAATATTGAATAAGTCAAAGATATATTTTTGAAGGCTTGAAAAAACGTAAATTGAGAATTTGTGAATTAGATAAAGCTACAGTTTGTTTTATAATTTAAAAAGACGTTGTTTGGTTTGAGAAAATTTTTAAAGGAGACTATAATAAATAATTCAGAATTTTAATATAAAATATTTAGATTTTGGGTAATAAAATATATTACTTAAGTTGTTAAATTTGAATAGCCTTATATGTAAATTATATTTTTCAAAATAATATTATATCTATTATAAATGCCTAGATTTGGGAAAGTTAATATATTCATGTAATTTTGGTTTAGAAGGTAGTCTTAGAATTTTAGAGTAGTTTTGGAGTAGTTCTGAATTTATATTAATAAATATTTATGTGCAATTTTGTAGACTCTTGAGAATTTTGGAGTAATCTTTGTGTGAATATTTGTAAGCTAAAGAGTACTAGGTAACTCTAAAAATTCTTTCTTGTACATGTGAAATTGTGTATGATTATATTGTGAATTTACTAATTATTATATTACTGAAATATAATATTATGATTTTTTGTAAAATAAATGTTTTGGTATGTTACCTGATTTTATTAAGATTTGTTGCTAGTAATTATGATCAATATTTAAATATATTAATAGCTATGAAATTATCATGAGTTACTGTTAAATGGTATATGAATTTTATTGCTATCTTATTTTTAATAATCTATTTATGATGTACCATTATTTGCATATGACATGCATTGTTGGGGTAAGGATAGAAGGAGATTGCATGGATATAAATTACCACGTGGTATGCCATCACTCGGTGTACAGTGGATGGCACTTGTCAGGCCCCCTTCCTCCATGTTTTCCTTTGGCTGGGAATTCATCGGAGCCATGGGACATATGACACCTCCCTATTCACAAAGGAGAGGAGCCATAGTCCGAGCTTGAGCTCTATATCTTCAGCCGGATATACCTCTAGTATCGGTGAGCTTGGAATAATTCAGTAAAATGGATTAGTTCCTATCGAACCATGTGTTAGCCTATGGCTCCAGTTAGCGGTATAAGGGTGGACGATGATATAAGGGAGGCAGCATATTGCATTATTTTTGGATATATTGAAAAAAATGAAATTGAATTGAATATATCAAATCCGTGATTTTTAATATATTTATCTACACACATATAAATAGATTTTTGATTTATCATATATGGTTTGCTTGTATAGGTTAGAATTTCAGTAGTTACTGAGACGTTTGATCTCACCCCCATATATTAACAATTTTCAGGCGAAAGATCTAGTAGGAATCAAGGAAAAGCACCAATAGAGTGAGCCGTGAAGGCTTTTGTGCTCCTCAAGCACATGCTATGTTATATTTACATTTGCCATGACTATAAGACTTTAATAGCTTTTTGTTGTTTTCTCATAAATATTTTCAAATTATGACTTATTCAAAGTGTTAGAAATACATATGGACTTTTAAATGAAATATTTATCGCGTATATGGATATGATTATGTGAGGTGTTACATTATAGTTGTGGCAGGAATAGTTATTGGTCACATACCTATTGTACACTGAAACATTTGGTTGATCTTTATCAAGAATCACTTAAAAATAAAAGTAAAGACAATGGCAAAATGCCAAGGGTGGAAACCAATTTTGTTGATGAAGAAGGTGATTTTGATTATGACAACATAGATGTCACTCATTTGGATATTTCTGATTTCTTTGCTAATCCTAATGGAAAGATTGATCACCTGATTGGTGATAGGAATGTTCAACAATAATTTACTTTAGTGAAGTTAAATTTCTATGACTTAGTTTTTTTTTCCTCTCTTTCATGTTCTTTTATAAAGTTTCTACTTTCAATGTTGTTATCTTTCCAAATTAATAAAACTATGAGTATTTTTCTTTTATTAATTTTGTGTTTTTTTCCTTTCCCTCTCTTGACTGTGTTCCTTGTAACGAAGAATGGCTCCTATTGACGTCAATCATGAAGATTTATATCTTGTTAATAGTGCAACAACTCATACAATACTTAGTAATAAAAAGTATTCCTCTTCTTTGGTAATACAAGAAGCCAATGTTCGAACTATATATGGAAGTACAAAATTGATTGAAGGCTTCGGAAGAGCCAATATATTGTTACCTAGAGGAATAATATTATATATTGATAGTGCATTTTACTCAACTAAGTCTAAAAGAAATTTGTTGAGTTTTAAGGATATTCGCAAGAATAGATTTCATATCGAAACAACAATTAAGAAAAATTAAAAATATCTTGCTATTACAAAGTCAACTTCTAGTAAAAAATGCACACTAGAAAGATTGCTCGCATTTTCTTCTGGCTTGTACTACACAATTATTAGTACAATTGAAGTACATATAATTATAAACCATGATTTTATAAATGATAACAAATTTAATGTTTGGCATGACCAGTTAGGCCATCCTAGGACAATTATGATGCGAAAAATAATTAAGAATTCATGTTGACATTGATTGAAAAGTCAACAAATACTACAATCCAATGTCTTCTCATGTAATACATGTTCCAAGAGAAAGTTAATTGTTTGGCCATCACCAAGAAAACTAGAAAGTGAGCCTCTAACTTTTCTAGAATGCGTACAGGGAGATATTTGTGGACCGATACACCCATCATGCAGACCATGTCGATATTTTATGGTTCTGATTGATGCATTAACAAGATGGTCATATGTTTGTTTATTATCTTCGCATAACCTAGCGTTCGCAAGATTATTGGCTCAATTAATTAGATTAAGAGCACATTTAAAGGAAGTGTACATTAAAGGAGATAGAGGAAAGTATATCTCACCAAAATTCTTCTTTACTCATGAACTTCAAAAGGATAGCGAAATTAATATCCAACAAATTCGTTCCAGTGAAAATTTAGCACCCACCACGCTCAAGAGGCTTGTTCATGATATTGGACTTCACAGGGATATCAACTTACATTATTGAGAGGAGGAGTAAATGCATGCTGTACTCTCTTTTTTTTCCTTGTCTACAGTTTTTCCCATTGGGTTTTTCTAACAAGGTTTTTAACGAGGTAGAACTATAAAATATATTAATAAATGTTGCACTCTTTTTCTTCTACTAGGTTTTTGTCCCATAGCGTTTTTCTTAGTAGAATTTTTTTAATGAGGCACATATTTAGTTATGGATATCTAAGGAAAAGTGTTATGAATATAATATCTTTATAGATATCCATGTATCTACCATTATCTCCCTTATCTCCTAGTATCTTCAATATCCCTTATCATCCCCACTATCTGCAATTATATCTTATTATTATGTTATTTGTATATTCTATTAAAGATATAAAGTTGTGCCTATAAAAAAAAGGTCATGTATTGAGCACTCTTGAATGGAATGAAAAATACTCTCTCTTATTGATCTTTTTTTCTTTTCTATTATTCTTCTTTATTTGTAACAATGAGAAATTTTTCCGAATTTTTTTCAAATGAATAATTTTTTGTTTGCAAATTAAAGTTGGATGAATGAATAAACAAGGTTGAGTATTGTGTCCAAGTGATTTGCTGGGGGCTCACTGCCCATTGAATAAGAGGATGATACACGCAATACCATTGGAGAAACAAAATTACCATTTTACTCCCTCTATTTTTTTCCCAATAAGAAACATTTAATCAAATTATGTTATTTAGAATGTTGGTTAAAATTAGTTGGAGACAATAAATATCTAAAATATGTAACTTTTTTGGAAAGAATACCCTCATTCATGTCGAAAAGAGAGAATGTATGGGAATTAAATACAATAATATGAGTAGTTAAATGGGCAGTTCAATGAAAAATCAGCAAATAAAATTTGAGACAACATAACTTCAAAATGTCTCTTATAGAAAGGATCAAGTCATACTCCACAATTGTTTTTTTTTGTGCTTTAAAAGAAAACGGAGGGAGTATCTAACAAGAATTGATGAAAAATTCTATTCAACGTATTGTTAAACATTAAATGTGGGCACCTCTCATAGTGTGAATTCGAATATTGATTTATCATATTATAAAGGATTAACTCATTTCACTAGACTGAACACAACTCCAATACTGTTGGTATCTAGTATGGAATTTTTTTTTTTGAGAGTTTTACCACCATAAGAACAGGTTTTGTGTGTCCAAAATAAGAACTTTTTTCGACCCAAAACAAAGGAGGCTCTGAGCAGGCTTTCGTAGTTTGAAGTCCACTAGATAATCCACTTTTATTTGTGTTATGTAGCCTCAATATTGGTGGCCTTTTTCCAAGTGAAAATATCGATACTACCTCTGGTTTGTAAGCAACATGCAAATGGTCCCAAAAAAAAAATTCTATGTATCTATAAATTTGAGCTCCAAACCAACAATAAGTTCCAACACTACTACAACAAAATATATTGACTAGCAATGAAGGCTGTCTTAGCAACATTGACAACACTCTTCTTTCTCTTCGCCTTCTCCACTAAAACACCACCGGCAGAGGCAGCAGAGCCGAAGTCAGTAATTGACATCTCCGGTGAAAAGCTAAAAGTTGGTGGCAGCTATTAGATCTTGTTGGCCATCGGAGGAAGTTGTGGCAGTTTGATTTTCAGCGCTGTTGCGAGCGGCACTTGCCCTTGTGTTATAGTCCAAGAACTCATCGGAACCTCCAAAGGCATGCCGGTAAAGTTCTTGCCTTCAAATCCTAAAAATCACATCATTTTCACCTCAAGGAATCTCAATATCAAGTTCACTTGCAGAACAAGCTCAATCACAAGCTGCGATGAGTCCAAAGTTTGGAGGGTAACTAAATTTACAAGTGAAGCACTGTATGTCGAAACTAATGGCGTCGCCGGCGGGAATCAAGATCTTACCAGAATCTTTAACTGCTTTATGATTGAGAAAGCAGAAAGAAAGGGTGTTTATAAACTGATGTTTTGTCCTAATAAGGAAGGCATTGTTACATGTGAAGATCTTGGGATATTTTCTGGGGGTGACTATTACAAGAAAGGTTCATAGGGCTTGCTAATCGTGGTGAGTTTGAAAAACTCAGAGTTGTGTTTCAGAAGGCCGATGATGCTAATGACGACAACAATGATAATGATGTTGTAATAAGCAATTAAAAAGAAAGTTAATTTCATCCAACTTCTCAGCCAAATGTTTGTTATCAAGTATGAGTACCAGTGTACCTCTTATGTAATAATGCGAAAAAGTCAATAAAGGCCATGTGTTTGTGTGTGTTTGTGCTATATTCCTCCAGTTCTTAATACCTAATTTGAAAATTGAAGTATATATAAGAATTATTTTACATTTTTATTAATTTTTTTAAAATTAATTCTATTGATATTCTCTCAATAATAATTAAGTAAGAAAGATAAAAGGAATTAAAAAAATGGTCGGGTATTTTAAAAAAACATATCACCTTAATTATTTTAACTAACATTTTTAATCTACTCAAATTAACAATTCGATATTATATTAAGGAGCATAGGAGTATTTCGTTTTGATCCACTAATAATGCTTCACTTGAAATTTCCCTAAAATAGCGCAGCCCCTCTGCTTGGGCCTATCGGTGCATCTATATATTGTAACTTATCTTAGCAAACAGTTTAATTTTATATAAAGTGTTATTTTTAGTTCTCTAATCTTTTGTAAGTTCCATTAAAAGATAAGTGTAGACATTGAAATTTTAAGTTGTTAATAGAATTTGTATAAATTGACACATTAAATTTAAAATTTTAAAATAATAATGATCAGCACAAAAACTACCGTTTGAGACAAACAATGCTAGAGTTAAAAGAACTAAAAAGATGCATTATAAAATTAAAGGACTGAAGTAAAACTTTGTATGAAGTTGGGGGACAAAACTAATTAGGTAACGTACTAGTTTTTCTTGGGTTGAAGAGAAAACATTATGCATATATGCGCGCGCGTGTATATATATATGTAATACTATTTTCGTTTCTTAATATGAGAGCTAGTTTGATATTTATTTTAATTATAAATATAAGATATTAATTCATTTTGTCTCTAATGTTTATTTATTTATTTTTTGAAATAGTCTTTATAATAGTTGCATATGTTAATGATTTTATTAAATGGTAGTTCTAGTACATATATATTATCAATAAGGTTATTTTCGATAATATCTATTTATTATAAATAATTAATTTAACTAATTTTTTAATTTATTTAAATTAATTAGTCAATTAACTAATTTTTATATTATGAAGGGGAAGTAATATATTATTAAGGAGGTATTTGGATAGAAACTAAACTATAGTTTTAAAAGTGTTTTTACGGTATACAAAATAAATATATAGAGGAATTTGTCTCATTTTACAAAAAAGTGCTTTTGAGAAGCACTTTTGAGTGTTTCTAAACACCCTTTTAAGTCTTGCTTCCTTGGAAAGATGAGCCGCTAATTTTTGTTACTAGTGTATTTAATTTCTACATGGCATTCGTCTCTTCTGCCGCGTATTACACGAGCTTGTATGTAACATCCTGAGTTTTATCGGGTTTTAATAGCCTCTTTTGGGTTGATTTTGAGGATAGATTAGTGATTTAATCTTGATCTTGGTGTTTGGGTTGGATTTGAGGTTTGTTGGAGGAATAGGTGAACGTACCCCTCTCAGGGTATGTTCGCCGCGGCGCACCGGGAGTTTCAGAGGGGAATGTCTTCTCGGGAAGGTTTGGCCGCGGCGAAGTCTAGGGAACACCGCGGCGAAGGTAGGGGTATGCCGCGGCGAATGTTTTCTGGGTGAGCGAGAGTTTCCTCTCGGGAAGCTTTCGCCGCAGCGAAGATTGGGGTTCGTCGCGGCGAAGTCAGGTTTTCAGGCGAGTAATCCCTCTCGGGATTGGTTCGCCACGGCGAAAGGTCGCGAATCTATATATTCGCGGGAGCAGTTCAACGTGCGAAAAATAAGAAAATCTGAGGTAGAGAGAGAGGCTCTGCTAGGGTTTTGGTATTTTAGCTTGGAGGGGGCATTTCTAAGGATCCATTACCTCAAGTAAGTGATTTTAACCTCTAATCTTCTTTCTTTATTGGAATTTCTTGGAATTTCTGAGGATTTTTGGTGGAACCCTAGGATTTTCTAAGTTGTGATGGAATTGAGGTTTTTGACCGATTGTTTTGAGTTTAATTGATTGCATTGGGTTAGTTTAAGTATTTAATCGGTGTAGTTTCCTTGGATTTAAAGAATCTTGAATTTTTGGAGCTAGGGTTTATGGAATTAGATGATTTGGGATTGAGGATGACAATGTAGAGATTGATTGTGGGTTTTATGAATTGGGTTATGTTAAGGAGGGTTAAATTAGATGTTTAATCGGTTTAGAATTGTTGTTGGAACCTTAATTGCTCAAATGGGATGTTTGGGTGTAGAATTCCATAGTGGGTCCTTGAGGTTGTGAATCTTAATTGATGTTTGGAAAGGAATTAAGGTGTTAATGGATTGGTATGACTTTGGAGTGTTGCCTTGATAGATATACCCTTTGAGTTGGGTAGAGTTTTGATGGGAGATAGGAATTTTGTGTCCCCAAGTGTTGTGTTGACCACATTATTAGTTTGAAAGCTAATATATGATGGTTGTGTGTTTGTGTGCTTATGTAGACCGGTTGTGAGTCTTGGTGGTGCACGGGGCCACATCGTTGGTTTGTTGTTCCTTGCTCAGGCGAGAAGTAACCACTTTCCAATCCTTAGTACTTGCTTCTGTGGTATTGTGAGTAGATTTGTGTTTTGTGCTTTAAGTAGTAATTATGTTCGAACTGTATGTTGTATATAAAAAGGGAAAACCGTCTTGTGGGGTTTTTAATTGATGATGAATGAAATCTTGAAATTGTGAAGGATATGCCACTGAATGAGGTTAATTGTGAAATGATTATTACTCTTTGATTATGATTTGAGCATGATGCATTAATTGGGAATTGGTGAGAGTTTTGTCTGTTACTACCACGTGGTAAGGCCTCCATTAATGCATGATGGTTAGCTTAGTACGTCCCCCATAGTGAGGGATAGGCCTTTTGGCTCCCTACGTCCCCCAGAGTGAGGGATAGGCCTTTTATGGCTCCTTACGTCCCCCATAGTGAGGGATAGGCCGGCTTCGGCTCCTGAAAATCTCCCAAAGTGAGGGATTTGGTTGATGGGATTGCATCATTGCACTTACATGAATTGTTGTGGCTATCGTTTTATATTGTTTGTGAACTGCCCCACTTGACACCTCACGAGCACCTATTTAGTAGTACCTAGTATTGGAAAGGTTGGTTACTGGGACTTAGTCTCACCCCGTGGTTTACAATGTTTTCAGGTGAAGGTTCCGGGCGTAGGCCATCGGGAAGAGACGCAGAGGCTTGAGCTCGGTTAGCTTTAGGCCTCTAGCATTTGTATATGTATGACTAGTATATATTGCCACGTTTAGGACTGCTTTTGATATATTTGATTACCCGGCCTTGTTGTAAACTGGAGAGAATGTATCTCCTTATTTTGGTTGGCCGAAGGTCATTGCTAGTGTTTGATGAACTCTGGATTATATGGTTGAAAACTATTTAGATGGGCTGATCTTGATGTATGTGTTACCCGGGCCGGAGGCTCGGAGGCCCAGTGGATATGAATGGATTATTTTAGTTGCATGCAACGTCTTACGGGTTGACCCGAGCTTGAAAGTCAATTTCTAAAAATATGAAATTTTCCTTCTACTATGGTAGCTCGTTTTAACAGCTCTCCTTTTCTACCATAGTAGAGGTTTTATGATGGGTTAAAATGTCTTGAGGTAGAGGGTTTTTACATTGTACGTGTTTTTGTTTCGCTTTGCAAATACAACGAACAAAATAGAGTTCTGAGATGTGCTTACTGATATCAGTGTATGATTCAGTAGGGGTGTTCAAATTGTCTCGTCACGGGACAGGATAAAAAAATTTACAGGACAGGACAGAATATACCCCGAGACGAGACGGGACACGGGACACCGTCCCATCACGGTCCCGTCCCAAGGTATATACTATATAATAAAAAAAATTGCAAATATACCACCTTTCTCGACTTGCCCTAATTATTTCTAATAGTCCAAGTTACCAATTCGGCGCCTCCACTGCCTTCAGAGTCTGTAGTTCCTCATTCTTTCCTTCCCCGCGACTCGACCTCCGCAACAGCGCCTCCCCTGAGCTTTACCTTGCTGCCTTCATCACTTCCTCAGGTCGTTCCTCCTCGCAACGCGAGCCCACTAGTGCGCACTCCTGTCTGTCTCCTGCAGGTCTCCCTCCGATGACGGCCTCTCGCGTTAGCCATTCTCCAATCCGTAGATCGCTAGCTGCGGCCACTAATATCAGGGATTTTTTCTTGGGCCGGCGCTCTGGCATTGGTGACTCTCTCCCGCAGTCTCCTTCTTCTTTGAGTCTGCTTGGGTTGCTTTAAGTCTCTTTTCCTGCCCTTTGACAATCACTGAGGTAAGGGTGCTTTGCAATCTCCCATTGTTGAAAAGTATAATACTCCTATGCTAATCCTGCTTATAATTTTCTTGTATTTGAGATGCCCGTATACTGATTGCATGTAATTCCTCGAGCTGATTGTGTTCTTGATTGCTAAAAGGTGGTTCAAAATAACAAAGGGCTTGTGATGACATTTATTAATGCTATCGTAGGGTGTGTTTCAGCTTTGAATTAGAGACTCCATGTTTCAGGGGAAAAAAAAAAAAGAATGGCGCCGTCCCTGCAGGATTTTATGTAAGATAGATTCAAAATAACATATATATAATATATTCAATTCATATAATACAAAATGAATCCTCTTATAAAACATACAACAGAAGACTTTAAGATTAGAGTTACCTCTCGCCATAGCTATTGCTTAATTAATTTGAGAGTTGCAAGATAGATTGGAGTCAGGAGAAAATTGATTCAGGTCTCTTCTGACTGGGATATAGGCACAGTGATGGCAACCGGGTTCAGCCGTCACTAGTCAGGGAACCTCAAGGAGCAGATAGGGTTTACTGTTTCTGAATGTATCGCTCTGTAAACTTTCAGTCATAAAAAACCTAATAATTAAATTCTCACCATCTGAGAAATATAATCCTTACTGAAAATAAAAACCCTACTGGGCTTGGGCCTTATTTGATGACGGGCCACTCTCAGGATATTTTATTAATTCCTAATTAAATAGCTAAATAATTGATGATAATGATAAAATATCTCACATTCTCCCACTTGGCCCGTGTACTGTATGTCAATTGCCCTATCCCAGATAAGCTAAGGCTATACTGCAAGAATCCTGGCGACAAGTCCCCTTAAGTCGGGTATTGCCTTCCATCCATTACAAGCAGCATCCTTACTTAATGGGTATACCTTTATGAATAAACTCAATGTTTATTCGATTCCTGCCTTATGCTTATCAATCTCAAAACACACATGTATATACAATTACAATTAGAGATGACAAACCATAAACTAATTTCATTGCTCATACCTCAGCTAATCAAATGAAGGACGAAGTGTTGGAAATTGTGCCCTAGGGGCCAATCATTGTGTTATGAACATCGTTGATTTATGAGTTTCTTAATTATGTTATCATATTATTTGCATGTTTACTGTTATGACTATCCTTGGATAACTCATGATTTTATCCTAAATGTCCCTGGTCGGTCATATATGTGGGAGCAGAGATGAAATAAGACCAGTATGACTTTAAAGATGTATAGAGATATAAATCAAAGTCATAGGCACATGTAAGAGTACAAGGTGTTGAACCGACCCGCTATGAGAGAGCTGCATGGGTTAAGTCATAAGCTTCTCTCATATACAGACCATGTCACTATGCCCTTTGACCTGAGATCATCATGGATTCCTACATGAGAAACGCTCAGCTTTGACCTAGTCAAAAGTCACTTTTGACCGAGCGATCATAAAGACTATGTTCAAGCTTAGTGGTTTTTCATATGGAGGAATGTAAATGGTCAAGATGGAATTTGTCTCACATTCTTAGAGAGATATTACTGGGCCCCTCGATGAGTGAGTTTGAGAAATGTATGGCCATACTATAATGGAAAGGTAGTTCCATTTCTATACTCAGACTACTCAGGGATCGAGAAAGTAACGGTCAGGAATAGGAGGATGACATTCTCCATGCCTCATCCATGACCAAAATGTTGTGTGACAAAAGGGATGTGATATGGTTGTATGAAAGGTTACATCGTTCATCGATCCTCATATGATTTGGGTAGTCGTGATGTCTTGCTAGAGACTGCTTACGACTTGTGAGTCATTATAGTAAATGGCCCACTACCAACTTCATATGGGCCTATAGGGTCGCACACAAAATAGCCCAACACGAGCTATGATGTCCAGATTCATTGAATCTAAGATATGTCCAAATTCAATGAATAATCTAGGGTGGACGTGTGTATATATATAAATTTGCGTATATATATTATATGATATAAGAGATATTTATAAGATTTGATTTATAAGGATAAATTAAATCTCTATCACTTTTAAATTTGAAATTTAGATTGATATGATATCTTAGATTTGATTTACTGGGATAAATTAAATCTATATCAGTTCTAGATTGATATGGTATAATATAATATCTCAAATTTGATTTATTAGAATAAATCAAATATAATTCCGTCATATCTTTATTTTGAATTAAATGAATAGGTGAATTAAATCTGTGGGACAGATTTAATATAAACTGTATTTATTTAATTGATTTCTTATCAGATTACGCAATATATGATATTGTATTAATTTCGAAATTAATTTAGCATTAATTCTGAAATCCAATATCCTTCATAATACTGATAGCATCCTATATATTTGATATTTTTAGGAGCTAGGGTTTTAGGTGTGTGAGAGAGCAAAAGGTTTGCGGATAAGAAACGGCCAAAATAGAAACAATGAGGACGGATCCTCATTCAATTTCAATCTTTTAGTCAAAGGATCTGCTAGCATACTCTTTGTATCGATATGTTCAACCGAAACTTGGCCATCCATAACTCTTTCTCTCCAGCAAAGGAACTTCAGTTCAACAAATTTACTTTGACTCTTATTCCTTTTGTTGTTGGATATGGCCACAGTAGCTGTGTTATCACAGTACATTCTAATCGGCCTAGAGACTGATTCCACAATCTTAAGCCCCACAATGAAATTCTTGATCCAGATTGCTTGTGAGCTTGCCTCAAAACATGCAATGTACTCAGCGTCACTAGTGGAAGGAGCAGTTAGTGTTTGTTTTACACTTTTCCATGAAATAACTCCTTCTGCTAATAGGAAGATGTAACCAGTTGTAGACTTGTATGTGTCCATGCATCCTCCTAGATCAGAGTCTGAGTAACCAATCACTTCTAGATTCTCTGTCCTCTTATATGTAAGCATATAGTGTTTAGTACCCTGTATATATCTAAACACTTTCTTTGCAGCTATCCAATGCGTCTCACCAGGATTACTTTGGTACCTTCCCAGCATGCCCACAGCAAAAGCTATATCAGGTCTTGTGCAGACCTGTGCATACATTAAGCTTCCTACTACTGAGGCATATGGGACCTTTTCCATTTCCTTTTTCGTAAGCTCGGTCTTGGGACATTGATCTATACTGAACTTATCCCCTTTTTCTAGAGGAGTCACGTTAGTAAAATAGTTCTTCATTCTGAATCGTTCAAGAACTTTGTTTATATAGGCTTCTTAAGACAGGCCTAGAAGGTTGTGAGTCCTATCCCTATGGATCTTAATGCTAATGATATAAGATGCCTCACCTATGTCCTTCATATCAAAGTTCTTAAACAGGAATTGTTTTACCTCGTGCAATAGTCCCAGATCATTGGTTGCAAGCAATATGTCATCGACATATAAAATTAGAAATAGGATTTTTCTCTCACTAGCCTTGTGGTATATACACTCATCCATGATGTTCTCATAGAAACCAAATGATGTGATCACTTCATGGAACTTTAAATACCACTGTCGTGAAGCTTGCTTTAGACCATAGATCGATTTCTTTAACTTACAAACCATATGTTCTTTGTCTTTTGCAATAAATCCCTCAGGTTGCTTCATGTAGACCTCTTCCTCAAGATCACCATTAAGAAAGGCAGTCTTAACATCCACCTGGTGTAACTCCAAGTCAAAATGTGCAACCAATGCCATGATGATGCGGAAAGAATCTTTCATTGATACAGGAGAAAAGGTTTCTCTGTAATCGATTCCTTCCACTTGTGTGAAACCCTTAGCAACCAACCTTACTTTGTAACGATCAATGTTACCTTGTGAGTCTCTTTTGGTTTTGTAAACCCACTTATAGCCAATGGCTTTAGACCCACTAGGTAACTCTACAAGCTCCCGTACATGGTTGTTTGCCATTGAGTTCATTTTTTCAACCATGGCATCATGCCACAATTTGGAGTTTCCACCTTTCACAGCCTGAGTAGATGTCAAAGGATCATTTTCAATGCTAACATCACAGTCAATTTCAGCAAAGTACACAACATAATCACTAGGTAATGCTGGTCTTCTTTCTCTAGTTGACCTTCTTAATTCAACTTCTTAAGTTGGTTCAGATTGCTCATTAGGAACATTCCCTGTCACATTCTGTGGTGGTTCAGATTGTGTGACAGGTTGATCAGCTTGCATATATTCCTGATGTCCAGCATTGTCAACTTGTGTTATGGGATCTACATTATGTTCTATGACAGCTCTAGCTGGATGAGAGTCATTGACCATTTAAGTTCCCTTACCATTTGTGTTAATGGTTTCTTCTATGTGATCATCTTTTGTCTAATCACTCCCACTAAACACGTCATTCTCAAGAAACTTAGCATTCCTAGATTCTACAAAACGTTTTGAAGGCGGAGGACAATAAAACTTATAACCCTTAGACTTTTCTGCATAGCCTACAAAGTAAGCTCTTATAGTCCTAGGGTCCAATTTCTTTTCTTGTGGGTTATACACTCTTACTTCTGCAGGACAGCTCCATACTTTCAAATGATTAAACTGGGTTTCCAACCTTTCCAAATTTCAAAGGGAGTTTTAGGTACTACCTTTGTTGGAACCCTATTTAATATGTATACGGCTATCTTGAGTGCTTCTTTCCATAATGAAATTGGAAGTTTGGAGCTACTCATCATGCTCCTAACCATGTCCAGAAAGGTCCTATTTCTTCTTTCAGCTACACTATATCCGGTGAGCCAGGCATAGTATATTGAGCAACTATACCCTTCTCTCGAAGAAAGTCAGCAAATAGACCAGGTGCTTGTCCTTCATTTGTGTACCTACCATAGTATTCATCACCTCTATCATACCTTACAATTTTAATTGGTTTCCCAATTTTTTTTACTACTTCTGTTTTGTATTCCTTAAAGGCATCTAGTGCCTCACTTTTATTATAAAGCAAGTAGACATACATATATCGCGAGTAATCGTCAATAAAGGTAATAAAATACTTTTGACCATGCGCGGTTAAATCAGGGCAGCAAATATCGGTATGTATAATCTTAAGCAATTCAAAACTTCTTTTAGCTCCCTTTTGTGACTTGTTGGTCTGCTTTCCCCTTATGTAGTCCACACAAGAATCAAATTCTGAATGGTCTAAGGGTGGAAGAATTTCCTCCTTAGTTAACCTTTTGATTCTCTTAATGGAGATATGTCCCAATCTCCTATGCCACAAGCTAATAAAATTCTCATTGATGACACTACGTTTAATACCACGTGAAATAGTAAAAGATTGAACAAGATCACAAATTGTTTTAAATAAATCACTAATCATTGCAATGTCTGCAATCTTAACATGATGTCTGCTCAAAAACATAGAGCCCTTTTCAAGACATAAACCATAATCCAACGGAATTAATTTTGAAATGGAAATTAAGTTCCTCATGTAAGTCGGAATATAAAAAGTCTCAAAAAGGTTTACATGAGTATTATTTAAAAAAATACGATAAGTCCCAACCAACTCCACACGGTCTGGGTTCCTGCTGCCTGATAGAACCCATTCCTCACTCGGACGTGGTGGCCTGCTTGTTAAGAAGCCTTGCATGGTTGTGGAAGTGTGGATCATTGAACCAATATCAATCCACTAAGTGTCATCATCAACATTAACAACATGAGATTCTAAAGTAACATGAGAAGTAAACATACCTTTACGTTCAAGCCATGCCTTCCTCTTGGAGCACTCATTCTTCATGTGTCCCTTCTTCATGCAGAAGAAGCATCTGGCATCCTTCTTATTTAAAGCAGTGGCAGGAGGGATTCTTTTCTTCTTTTTCTTTTTATCATCCTTATTTCCCTTCCTACTACCATCCTTATTGGAACTTTCTCCCAAATCAGCTTCTTTGGATACACCCTTTCCACTCATCAACAGCCTAGTTTCTTCTTGCACACACATAGACAGTAGTTCATCTACTGACCATTTTTCCTTATGTGTGTTGTAAGACACCTTAAAGGCATCAAATTGTGGAGGAAGGGAGTTCAGAATTAATTGCGCCAGAAATTGCTCAGTTGGTTCCATCTCGAAGGTTTTTAGTTGAGAGGATAGATCTCTTATTTTCATAATATGCTGCCTGATTCCACCAATACCTGTGACCTTCATAGCACATAGCTCTGACATGATGGTACCTCCCATCTGCTTGTCTGTCGATTTAAACTATTTATCGACAGCTTCCAGGTATTCTTTAGCAATTTCGCATTTAGGAATTGCTCCCCGAATGCCCCTTGCAATCCTTGTTTTAATGATCAGGAGAGCAAGGCGGTTGGTTTTCTCCCAATGTTCATATTAATCCTTATCAGCCGAGTCATCAGCTGGTTTGGGAGGCCTGTCAGTCTCTAAGACAAAGTCCATGTCATAGCAACCAAGCTGCAAGGCAATATCTTCCCTCCAATCAGGGTAATTAGTACCATCCAATATGATCTTGTTACTAGCATCAGTAATCAGGTTAAGGACAGAAAATGAAGCTGCAATATCAGAGAATCATCAAACTTACAAATCAATTGAGGCAATCACAATAACTGTGCCATGCATGCTTAAAAACATTAATAAAGCATACAATTATAAATACGTATCAGTAAGTTCTACTTATGGGAAAAGAAATTAGCATAGCATGTATTTATCTCATATTGATGGAACTAGAACGCATTTATATTTCCTAATACTTGTGGGCTACTTAAAAAATACAAGGCAATTCTATCCCACCCTAATTAAATATACATTTATAGTTATCTACCTGTGGGCAAAGATTAATTATAAATGCATATTTAATTACAATTGATATTTTATAAGTCCGTAATGTGATTTATGTTGCATGCAACAGATAAAGGATGCTGTGGCTACTCCTTAAGAAAGCATGCTAATAACAAATATCAAATGAGCACATTTAATCCAACACATGCACAATATTAATGGAGAACACAAGCAATTAATTATCATATTAAGTCCTCCCACTATTTTATGCATCCAAACAATTGTTTAAACATTAACCTCAGCGTATTTCTACTTAAATAAACATTGCAAAATTCAAATAATTAAAATAATTTGCCTAAATTCATTATCCAAATATTTAGGCAAATAAACAATACAACAAACAATTTTGCAAATTTACACAAAAATGTGAAATAGCTAAGCTCAATTTTTATCTCTATTTAAACAATTTAAATATTTGCATAAAATAAATAACATGTGAAAACCATTTTTAAATAAATAGAACAGTTTTCAATTAATGGTTTATTTAACATAAACAGATTCTGGAAAATCAAATTAAATGGCCCAAAATAATTTTCTGAAAATAAAACCAAATGGCCCATACTTTAAAGTCCAAACAGAGCCCAAATAAGCAATCTAGAGACAAAACAAAATATTTAGGCCAAAAACAAAAGTCTAGAAAACTAGCAGAGGGGGAAAAATTCTATACAAAAAACCCAAACAGAGGCCCAAAAGTGTTACTATTACGACACTGTGCAAAATCTTTTTTTTTTAACAAAATGGCCCAGACCGAAAAAAAACTAAATCGCAGAAGCCCAATACTTTTGGCCCAATTCAGAAACACATTAAAACAAACCAAAAAATAGAAATTGATCACCAAAAAAATGACAGAGGCCTAAAAGGCCTAGAACGCATCCGGCCTAGTTGGTAAACTAAAGAAAAATAAACAAAAAAATTTCAAAACCCAAAACAGGGCCCAAAATGTGTCAGCCCACCATTCCTGAATTAGTGAAACTGTGCGTTTCACTAATGGGCTGAACACTTTCCGTTTTTTTTTTTTGCCTTTATAATTTTGGTTTTGGGCCTTTTTTTTAATTGTTAACATATACAAATCTGGGTTAACCTAACCCGAATCTTGACCCGTTTCTGTGTTGCTTCACAGCCGCTGACCCCCTGCCGCGTTCTGCAGTGCTTTCCGGTGACCAGAACAAAATTCTGGCAAGCGTCATGTCATTTTAGGGTATTTTCAACGGCGGTTTTATCAAATTTGTGTCCAGAAAGCATTGACAAGTTTTTTTTTAAAATAGATTTTATATACTTCTATCACATTAACCCAAACCAAAAGTTAAACAATTAAAAATATGAATAGCACGAAGCATCTCAGATTTTGGCTACGGGACCAATGGAATAATGCCCAGAAACATGAAAGCAACCCATTCAAACATATTTCAATGGAAAAGGATAGCCAAAATGCAGATAAAAATTCAAACTTTGGACAGAAAACACCACATGATAATTTGGGTCCCCAAAACGGTGATGAAGTCAACGACGGCGATCATCGGAGGAACAATCGTTCATCTCCTTGCATCCCATTCATCCGAAAACATGCGTGTATTAAAAACAAGAACCAATACGGTTTGAAAATAGATGGGGGTTTAGGTATCTCTGATCTGGATTATATGGAACTTATAAGATATGCAATGGTAAATTCCATGTAAAGTCAGATCATTCCAGATAAAAACAAAACGCATTAAATTAAACAAAGATAGGCAAAGAAAAACCTAACCAGGCTTTGATACCACGTGTAAGACAGATTCAAAATAACATATATATAATAAATTCAATCCAATATAATACAAAATGAATCCTCTTATAAAACATATAGCGAAAGACTTTAAGATTAGAGTTAACTCTCGCTATAGTTATTGCTTAATTAATCTGAGAGCTGCAAGATAGATTAGAGTCCGGAGAAAATTGATCCAGGTCTCTTTTGATTGGGAGATAGGCATAGTGATGGCAACCAGGTTCAACTGTCACCAGTCAAGGAACCTCAAGGAGCAGATAGGGTTTACTGTTTCTGAATGTATCGCTCTGTAAACTTTCAGTCGTAAAAAACCTAATAATTAAATTCTCACCATCAGATAAATATAATCCTGACTGAAAAGAAAAACCCTACTGGGCTTGAGCCTTATTTGACCACGGGCCACTCTCAAGACATTTTATTAATTCCTAATTAAATAGCTAAATAATTAATGATAATAATGAAATATCTCACATTTTATTCATAGTTACAGTTGACTTATTTTCCTTAGAGGCACAGGATTTTAGATGCACACTTTAGTATTTTCAATATATTGTGAAGTGATCATCCCCTTGATATGAGTAATTTATAGCGAGGCATTTAAAAAAGATGAATAGCATGTGTAATGATTTGTTGTTCTAATTCTCAAACCTTCGTTCTCAACTGCTCAAGATATGATGCATGTGTTATTCTCTACATGACCTGATGGTGTTTTTTATTTTATCACTTCGGTAGGTCTTTGATTATTAATTTACTAACGGATCAGAGGAGTTTTTGTTAATTTAAAACATTCAAAGGCCCAAAACATAGAGAATTAACGGCTTGTCCCAAAAAAAAAACAAGGAAAGACATCAAGCCCAACAGCAAAGGTCCAGTTTGAAGGGGGGAAAAAAAGAAACGGGACGTCCTTGTCGGGACTAGGACGGAACTGGGACGGAACGGGACATAGGACAAAATTTCTGTCCTATTCCTGTACTGGGACGGGACAGGAACGGCCTTGTCCCGGTCTCGTCCTGTCTCGTGAACAGCCCTATGATTCAGCACGCGGCATCAAGAACCTCCAGGTGTAGCTTATTTGTGGTGCAGACACGTATTTAATTTCCTTCTAAGTTTAGTATTGTTATAATAAAATCATGGCCATCAAAAATTTGACTTGAATGTTGCAAATTTAATAATGAGAATTTTTTTTAAGAAGTATCAATTATAAAATTATTTTTAATTTTAATGCTGTATCTGTCAAGGTTATTGAAACATAAAAATATGTTAAATTGAATCTAAACAATTTAAAATCAATCTGAATAGTTCTTACTATAAGAAGCATGATATTTTTTGACCAGAAATGATAAGCATGATATGCTCTCGTTTATTTTGGGTAGAATATGGAATGGAGTTCATCTAGCATAGCTCAATTAATAGACCTTAGACTTGAGAGTTTCTGGTATGTAAGCATTGTAGATACTTTTTCTAAGATTCTTTTAATCAAATTATGCGATTTAAAAACAACCGAAATTAATTAAAAAATAAATTAATATGTAAAAATTAATTTTTTAAGTATATCCTTATTTAATAAGGGGACTAATAAAAGAGAAATATTAATAATGAATTAAAGGATGAAAGAGAACGTGGTATGGAAAAAAAAAAAAAAGATAAGGAGAGAGAATAGAAAATTAATTATGGATAAAGTTGATAAAAATACGGTTAGTGTTCTAACATTTCTAAATATGATATTATAAAACGAACCAAACTAATTCAAATTTTGGGATTAAAGTTTTGTAGTGATTTAATTATAAAAAATATCACTTCATTCATATTTATAAGTCACTTGTAAAAAAAAAAAAGTTTGTTCTTGAATATAAATCACTTGTAGGATAATTAATGAGTTTGTTTTTTCAATTTCATCCCTGTTGACTTAATAAATACAAAGAACAATAAAGTAATTAAGAGAGATAAAATATAAAATATTTTTAATACCATTTCTTAATTTGTAAGCTTGCGGTAGAAGTCACTTATGAATAAAAATATTTGGACCTGCTTGGTGGCGTTACATATTCAATAGAATAGGTGGCTTCAAAAACAATCATTTAGCCCTTTTACAGCAGACACGTATTTGCGTGATTCATGCTACCGTTTTTCTTACAAGAACATTTAATTTAAATTCTATATATGGCAATCGGTTCTTCCGAGATGTATGTTGGTGACAATGCATGCGATTGAATATACGTGGCATCAAAAGCTTTCATGGAGCTTTCAAAAAGACATCACCCGGGTTTGACTATTTTGCTTGGAAAATTCCATTTGACAGCTATATATATATATATATATACTCCTCCGATCCTTAATATAGTACTCAATTCTTGAGTTGGTTTTGGTCCTAAATATAAAGCCCATTTATCATATTTATCAATTTTATCTAAATTACCCCTATAGATACTCTCTCAACCATAATTAAAGAGAAGAGGAAGAGGAGGTATTAAAAAAGATGATTATGGTGTTTTAGGAAAAATGTGTCACTTTTTTTATAATTAACTAACTTACTTAACTTCCTTAATCTAATCAAATTAGTTAAATGGGTCTTACGTTAAAAACCGGAAGAGTATATATATATATAATTATAAAGGTGGACTTCGTTGCGTGACCAAACTCTTCAACACTTCTAGGGGACCCCTAGACTTTCATATATCATTCTTTCAATTACAAATGTTTGTGAGTTTTTTTTAGCTCGATTGTTAATTCTCTACTCTTCTCTTTAGCTAATCAATCTCTTTAGATTTTGTCTTCCATCAAGCAACTGGCATAGGCTGGTAACTTCGCAGAAGGAACAACTAATATCATCATTTAGGATATTCTTATTTTTCTAAATTATTTTCTAATTTAGATGCGATAGCTGTTAACTCTTCATCTTCTCTTTTTGCTACTTTTACTTTTTGCTACTCTTCTTCAATCATGTACATGCAATGTTATATTTTTCTTATTAATAACATTTGAACTTTTATATAAAAAAAAAAAAAAGGTGGATGAGGTGTTTTCAAAATTTTTAAATTTTTAAAAAATCTTTTCTGTAAAACATAGGATGAATAATATTGGTGTAAATAAAGTTTAAGACTTGTTTATGAGAACGTTAAATAACTTTTTATAAGCTTGGTGTTTTTATGAAAGAATGAAATCAAACTCTAAATAGAAGCTTAATTTGAATATGCGTGTTAAAGAAGATTTCAAATAAAGTTTTGAATGCAAAAGTAAAATACATATGATGTGTGTTGGAGATATAAAGAGATAATGTGTGTTTCGGGAGGGTGATTTATGAACCAGAAGTAACTTATTTTGCAGTAGAAGCCCAATTCAAAAGGTAAGCCTATTTGGAAGAGCTTGTATAAAAATGCAGCCAAACGCATGATTCACATTAAGCTGGGGGAGGTAGCTTTTTCAAGTGGCAATCGGGCTTGACACCATTGGAAATTGTCAAAATAGTAATTTTCTCTCACTCCTCCCATTATTTAATGAAACATATGCCCATTTTGTAATTTTACAGCCCAAACTTATTTTTATTCAATCATAATCCAAATAACTTTTTACCCAATCTAATTTTTACAAGCCAACTTTTATAAAATCCAATTCAAACACAATTCACATTACTTAATTTAAATTTTATCCAATCTACAGATTGCAAATAAGTTACTTTTTTTTTATTGTTAATCCAAACGAACCCATAAATGATAGAGAGAAGGTACGTAAATACTGATTCATGCACATCACATTTTCATGAAACCATGGATTGGCCCACCAAAATATGATTTCATAAAAAGCAAAAAAAATCCCCTCTTCTAAAGGTTGGCCAATCGTGTTTGTCGGATCAAATTGTTTATTGTACAAAGGGGCCAAGGCTAATAGTCATTTTCCCCCCTCACATTGTAACAAAAAAAATATGGGATTTCATGTTTAAAATTTTAAAGTAAAATATAATTTTTAAATTCGAGAAGAAATATCATTCATTTTATAATTTTAATTTAAGTTTGTCTTAATTTTACCTTTAATTATTTATTCTCTTTCTTTTGTCATACTCTCTCTTATTATATTCCCCACACATTCTTTTTCATTCTTTTTCTCATTTATTATAAGAACATATTTGAAAACAAGATTATGTTTCTGACCTATTTATTCCTTTTAATTAATTTTAACTAATTATTTATTATCCGAGATTTAGTTATTTGAAGCTTGTATATAAGACTGAAGGAGTCATATTTTTCTGTTGGAAAAAAATTATTTCTCTAAAAGCATATTTAATCTTATATTTTATAAATATATATATATGTAACATCCCAAATTTTTTGACTTAGGAAAGCATAAATAATAAAATTTATTTAAAATTATCTAGTGCCTGAATAAATTGGGGGAAAATATGGAATATGAATTTTGAGCACTTAGAAATATTTTGGAAAAGTTTATTCCCAAAAAGTGGCTTAAATAATTTTAAAGTTATTTTTAGGGAAAACATAGGTTAGTTTCTTAGAAAATTCTAAGAAAAATACTCACAGGTTTCTAACTAATTTGAGAATTTTAGAGAAATTATTTCAGGTGATAAAGAAACTAATTGAGGCATAAAATTCTTAAAATGAGTTAAGGATTATTTTCTGGAATTAAGGACTATTTTCTTTAAAAATTCAAGAAAGGAGTTAGGAGTTAACTTCTGATCCGAAATTTTTTAGAGAAGTTATTTTATGGGTCAAAGAATTTAATAGATAATATAAATTCATATAAAATTAATTTCTGGATATATTTTAATTTTCAGAAAAATTGGAGGAAGGATGGAAATGGAAGAAAGGAAAGAGATGAAGGACGTAATGGCCGTTTACCTCACTCCCACACGTAGTACCCGTACAGCCTCCCCTATAAACCATCTGATTGACTCCTCCCATCCTCATTCGCGCTGCTGCACGAAAAGAAAAGAGAGATAGGCAGAGGGAGAGAACATCAGAGGCGAGGGTCGGAGGGAGTGATCGGTGGCTGGATTCTTGCATGCAATCCGTGTTTCCAGCCAAGGGGAGCCACCTGAACTCTCTTCCATTCTTGTTTCCTTTGATCTGTGGCTTAATAAGGTGCAATGTTTGAGTGAGAACATCTGGTTTGTGAGAGAAAGAGAAGGACAGGAGAAAAGGATTGGTGAATGTATGTTTGTTGGCAAGAATGAGGTATATGATGTTGGTTTTCGAGCTTGCATGTCAATTTTTAGCTCTGTTTAGACGGTGGCTGAACAGGGGGTCAAGGTTCTGCAAATTTGAGTTACGTTCTTGTACGCCTTCCTTCTTGCCTCTTCCGTGAGAATCTGAGTCATAGTGTGTGTTTTTGTTTCATGGGTGTCGGATTCATGGAGCCAAATGGGGAAAAACTGAAACTGATATATACAAATATATATGTATAATGTATTGCATGTTAATTTTCGGTTAAATGTTGTTTTTCCTCCTCTGTTTTTGCTGCTAAAAACAGAGGTCATAGTTGCTGGTTTAAGATGAGAATGGGTTGAGTTAATGGAGTGGGCTAGAAATTGATTCGTCAAATGCTGGAACAATTGTAAAGATCTGGAATTTCCAGATTTGAAGAGTAGGCCGAGGGATTGTTTGACTTCGGGTTCTTTGGAATTAAAAGTTAAGAACTGGAAGAGATTTGGATAGTAAACTATGTGAAGCCTAATGTTCAGATTCTAAATACTTAATGATTATTTTGTGTGCCTAAACTATGCTTACAGATTTAAAATAAAGATTCTAATGTGGTTTTGGAAAGTGAATATAGTTTTTGAACCCGTGATCATGCGTTAATATATAAGCATATATGTATATGATTTTGGAGGTTGCATAAGTGAATATATGGTTGGGTTAATTGGGTGCTGATGGCCGAAGGATTAAAGGAAAAAAATTTATATTTGAAATTTAGAAAGAATTAAACTTGACTTATGATTTGAAGTTATTGGGAAAAAAGAAGAAAAGAAATCAAATAGAAAAATGGCTACATAATAGGTACAAGATGTGAATGTGATAATAGAAAGTTATTTGTCGTCAGTTGGTGAAGAAAAGAAACTGTCTTGTTTCTTTAGAATATAAGTGTTAATTGAAGTTAAATGAGGATTAAATTAATATATATAAATATGTATATATATCTTTTTAGTTTTTCCATAACGACCAACCACTTGATAAAAGTGGAGCCAGATTTAAAAAGGAGGAGGACACACTGTTGTCCTTAAAATATAATGAATAAAAATAATATTTTTGACTATGATAACCAGTTACTAAGAAAAGTGACTGTATAGGTTGAGATATAGAAGGAAGCCTTCCAAAGAGAATAGTTTGAATAAAAAAAATTGTTCAAGATGACCAACTACTACGTGATGGTAGAGATTAAAGAAGATTTGAGATTTAAAGAGAATTATTTAATTTATGAATTACAGTTGGATCAAGCTTTTGATTTACTCTTACAAATATGATAGGCTTTGATATCTGTTTAAGTCTACAAAAGAAGCAAAAGAAGAAGAAGAAATTTGTAAGGTTTGGCTTGAAGGGAAGTTGACCAAGTAGTAGTTATATTCTGTCTTATACTTGTGTATGATTGCTACATGTCTATTTGTGCCATATTGCTATTTTAATGTATGAAAACATGTAATCCTCAATTCCTTACATGAATTATTTAGCTGTGATCATGTGTAGTTGATAGATATAGGGCAATATCTGCCAATTATTTGCGTATTATTTATTCGGTTTGTCTATTTCTCATTGCACATAAATGCTTAACTGTATCAGTTTGCAAGGTTATATTCTACTTTGGCTTGTTTTGCATGTTTTGTGTAATCTGCACATTTATTTGACAGAAATTACTACTATGGAGATTCTTTATAATCTTATGCTCACTTTCATGATATACAGCAAAGGCGAGTAGCTCTGAGGAAAAGGAAGTTGTATAAGAAGAAGTGGGTTGGTTGAAGAGCAGGGATGCCTACTATATTCTATATATAGTGGTAGAATATTTTGATAAGTTAACACTTATATTATTATATATGTTATGTGGGTAAGTAACTATTACTTGTTCTATGTAAATAAAATGATGTATAGTCTATAGGAAGGAGAGTACCTCCAAGTGCTCGTGATCACCATCGTCTAAGATGGCTGTTATATTATAACATGATATTAGGGATGAATATGGTATGAAATGCGAAAAAAAAGAATTGTTCCATTTTTCCTAGGTTGGAAACCTTGAGTTAGTGATTCATAGATATTATATTGACCTTATTGGTATATAGAAAGTTAGATGTTGCAATATACATATATTAATTATATTTTTTATATATTATTTATTATGTTGGAAAAAATATATTATTAACAAATTTATTACTTCGAATAAAAATATAAATAAAAATATATTTTTTATATAATTATTGTATTAATGTGTTTCTTTTTAAGTAATTTGCACATAAAAAAATACTTCTAATAATAATTATCCAAACACTCTTATTTTATCAAAATTATTTCTTTTTCACAAAATTTATTTTTAAAATAATTTTTTTTAGAAGTTATCTTTCAAATCATAGTTTAGTTTTATCAAAACGCTTATGTTAACTCCCCACGTATACTACTAGTACTTGAGATTTCTTCACTGCACTCCACAAGTTTGAAATGGGTATTTATGAGCTACTATAATTTATATTCTCTCTTTTAGTGTAAACATACCAAGAGATAGCACCCTCTTGATTCCTCTCCAAAAGATACCTCACCTTTTTTTTTTTTAACGATGAATATTGAAGAATTAGAATTTCACTCAATGGAAACTCTCTTAGTGAAAAGATTGAGAACAACGAAATTTCAACACTCAGAGATGGGAAATGATAACTCTAAGGATGGTGATTTTCATAACGAGGGAGCAGAAAGAAGTTAAATTAAAAAGCTCACACTTAAGTATTCTCTTATGTTTGTAAATGTTACGGTGTAAATTTATCTCAAAAATTTTTACTTAGGAGCGTCGAGCACCTAACAGTGTTTTTAGTATAAATTTATGTTGAAAATTTAAAATCATGGCAATTTTTATCTTTTATCATTAAAAATGTTAATAATTAATATTACTATTTTAGTGATAAATATCAATTTTTTTTACCATATGGGGTAAAATTGAAACGATTTTGAACTTTTAAGACAATTTTGTACCCAAAACCAAGAGTTTTAAGTGAAAATTTTCACAACAAAATTTGGACTTTAACCCTATTTGTAAATCACTGAGAAATATATATTCATTAGCGATAAAAACTAGCCATTTTCTCAAGAATTGATGCATTAAAATAAGTAGTAATCCGTTTGAATTTTGACACGAACGTTAATGCTTTGCAGATATAGTAACAGGATTAATTAATGAATTAAAATTTTGACAAAGGAAATCAAGTCATTAGAAGTGAATTGATACGTTAAGTACGGACTTGATGCGTTAAGATCATTTCGAAGCAAAAAACCAAATCTTTCTAAGAGGCTTGTTAACATGTTCGGTACAAATAATTAATGCGCTATTAAGTACATGATAAAGCTCAAAAAAGGCTTCCAAAATAAGCCATATGTTAAGATTTTCATATGATCAATCCAAAAGATCGACACAATAATAGGGATTGCAGTATCGTAGGAGCCTTCAAAAATAGTTCTGATTAATGGTGATTTAATGTATAAAATACGAAATAAATATATATGAAAAATTTTATCTTGGCTTACTTAAAAGTGCTTATAAACATTTAAGATTAGCATATACAGACAAACCCTTGAATGATGTGTTAAAATTATTGTGATGATAGAAATTACTATCTTGAATTGTTAATATGAAAGTCAGTTGACTAATTTAGAGAGATTAAAGAAGTTACTAAATTAGTTAGGGCCCATTTGGTAAGAAGAATTGGTTGGAATGGAAAAGAAAGGAATGGAATAGAATGGAAAATTTCTAAGTGATGACATGTTTGGTCAGCAGTGAAATGGAAAATAAGTTGATGGAAAATTTTATGTTTGGTTAGATAAAAATATGCTAGAAAATTATGCAATTTCCCGTGCTACCCTAAGTGAAAAGATATAACATTATTAAACAAAAAATGCTTTTTGACTTTAGAAAATAATAATATTATTAAAAAAATTCAACAATCCAAAAAGTTAAATTAATAAAAATTATAATAAATTATAATGTAAATAAATAAATATAAATACTTAATATAAATATAAAAATCATCATAGATTTTCATAAAAAATACTATAAATATTATTTTTTAAGAAATAAATAAGAATAATAAATAATATAAGTATGAATACGAAGATGACATTTATTTGTAGTCATTATACTTCTTTCCTATATTCTCTTACAACAACTCCCTCTTTCAACTCCCTCTTTTGAATGCTTGTAATTCTGAATATTTTTGACAGTTTGTTTTTACTCATTATATTTCTCGTTGCCCCTGTCAATTCGGATTTCCACTTCCTACTTAAAACTTCTCGTTTCCAAGCCATGTGGTGGATCAAATTCAAATTTTTGAATGGATTTTTATATCATTGGAAACTAGACCTAAATAGCTTTTTAGTGACAAGTCATTTGCTTAATTTATATTTAAATTGATAAAGTTATATCCGATGAAATTTAAGCTTCAATATGACAAAGAAAGGAGTAAGCAAAATTGAATTTGATACTGAAAATTTAAATGTTCTTATATCAAATTCGAATCTACACAAGAAAATATAAATTTGCTTGTATTAAATTTGAATGTACTCATTTTGTTGTCATAACTTAAAGGGGTGTTTGGCAAATTTAGGAAAAGCACTTTTGGAATCCAAACCAAGATTTGACCCCAAAAGTATCCAAACACCACATAATTTTTTAAAATTATGGTTTTATCATGAAACCATAGTTTGTCCCATCAAAACCATGGTTTTATCATAAGCAAAATGTTTTTGCTTTTTGAATGAATCTGGATGTTGTTGTGAGCGAAATTTTCTGCCCCATTACTCCGTTGGTGTTAGAAACGCCTTCGCATTTCTCCTTCTTTCTCCTCCCTCATTCTTTTTGTGGGGACCAATGTTGTTTGCTCTTGGCGGGAGATTTTGGAAGATCTCCAAGTGATGGGGTCAGTCTTTTATTACCGGCCATCTCACTTGCCGATGGTCTGACCAAGGAGTGGTGAATAACCACCCACCTGTTTTGGGCTCGCGTGTCAGCGCATAGCCAAAGGATTGAGCAGGCTCTTCCTTGCGCTTTATTTGAGGTGATCACTAGACGCACCTCAGAAGTTTGTTGCTGGGGACTCTATACCCAGTGCTATGTCACCGTCCGTGTCTCTGACACGTTCGGGTCTTCTGCAAATCATACCTTCCTGACCGGCTCTCCTCCCCCATTAAGGTAAAATAATATTTTTTTTTGTTGGAAAAAATATTTATTTTTCTAAAAACATATTAATCTTATATTTTATAAATACATATACATATATTAACAATTAATTAATTTTTTTTTGTACATTGTTTATTATGTTGGTAAAAAAAACTATTAACAAATTTATTATTCCAGTCTTTAATATAAAACTTAATTGGGGAATTAATATTGGTATTAAATGTAAGGCTTATTTTATACTATTATCTATTTTTTTTTTCAAATTAACCCTATTGATATTCTTTCAACAATAATCAAATAGGAGAGGAAGGAAGGAAATTAAAAAAAAATGCTTAGGGTGTCTTGAAAAAATATATCATATTAACTAATTTAACTAAGATTCTTAATCTACTCAAATTAATTATTTAGAGCTTATATTAAGGACTGTAGAAGAACTTCAAATAAAAATATAAATTAAAATATTTTTTATGTAATTATCATAGTAATTTATATCCTTTTAGTAATTTAAACATAAAAAAGTGTTCTCATAACCATTTTCTAAAGGCTCTCTCTTATTAAAAATCACTTTTTCTATTCTCAAAATCACTTTTTCTCTTTCTTTTTAAAATTCTATTACCCTCTAAATTTCAACCATGAATTTATTGATGTAAATTGGATTTGTATAAACAAATCTCAATTCATGCAAAACTTTCGCACAAAATTCGAATTCATTGCGTTACACCATAACTTTGTTACACTTGTTTTAGATAGATTGAAAAGAGTAATTTTCAATTATACATAACTTTCTCACTTTGAAATTTGGGCAAAAAAACTATTACTGAAAAGCTTTCTGAGTATAATTTTAATGTAACAAGATCCATTCAAAAATAATTTGTAATTTTAAAGTTATGATCAAAATAGTAAGCAAGGGTGAGAAGCGTTTTTTTCTAGATTTTGAACCAGATTTGAAAAATCATATATATTTCATATGAGAACATTTTTTTTATTGAGGTATATGTTGTTAAGAAGCTTATAAAGAGTTGGCTAACACAAATTGAACACATTGTTGCTGTTAAAGAGTTGATTAACGCAATAATCTTCCTCCTGCATAGGTCACTCACATTCAGCAACACCGAACACGTTGTTTTTCAAGTATCGAATGGGGAAGATCAGATTGCTTCATCTAAAAATGCCCACTCATTGTTCAGTAGTTTAATTTAGAGAGTATTTAAATGTGTTTCATCTCATTTCTTACTTTAACCATATAATTTTGATGCTCCATCTGGCCCTTCCTCTTCTTCCTCATTATTTCCGTCACTGTTACTTTCTCTTTTAGGGGTCAAGTTGTCCCAAAAATTTTCTCAGTTGGATGGAAAATGGTTTCCCACCAAAAATAGTGGGAAGCCATCTTCCCGTCTTTAAAGAAAAATGTCCCGCTGCCAAAAAATGGCTTCGAGGAAGATTGGGCAACCAAACGTCTTCAGCTGATGGAAAATATGGATTTTCCTTTTCCCTTGCAAGATTTTCAGCACACCAAATAGGCCCTTAGTTATAATATGTGGTACATAATCTCTTGAAAATATTTATATGTATTATTATATTATATATCAATTTATAAGCGTAGCAAGTTAATTTGAAAAAAAATAAATATAAATATTTTAAGATGATTTATTAAATTTTAAATTACTCTCTCTAAATAAGTTAATTCGATCTTATATTAAGTATTGGAATAGTAGGTGATTACGGAATCTAACAAGGGTCACACCTATACAAGATGATATGATTAATGACCAAAAGCTCAAGCCAACACATCTGATCCGTTCCTTTGACAAGGGTACACCTTAAGTCAAAGAATTCACAACAAAGATTTCTAGCCTCTAATTAGACCAATGTTTTAATGAATCCAAAAAGTTTCTTTAATATCTTCAATAATCTTTTTAAGCTTTTTGTAAATAATCTTTTCATGACCTTTATGTTTTTCATCTTTGAGTGGCTAGCATGATATTGATATCTTTATTTCCTTTACCTTGATGATCACTACTCTTTATTTTTTCAGACAACCTTTACCCTATATTTGGTATTGGAGGAAAATGGAGAGAAGAAAAAATTTCATTGAGCTCAATTTGAAAAATAAAAGAAGTAGAGCTGGTCACATGGATTTGACTCGTGGGACGTGGGTCTAACCTGTCAATCTACAAAAAATGACAGATTAGGGCCAGCGAAAAGTCACATCACCAGTAAACGAAACTTTTTAATCCGCACCTCTTAATCTATAACCCATCAGGATTTTTTTTAATTTTATTAATTATTACAATTATATCATTATATTTTATATCCTATATAAAAAATAAAAAAATACCAATATCATTTATTTGATGTTTTCAATAAGTATTTGAATAAAAAATAAAAATTTTATTATGTTTTTTTATATTGCATCAGAAAAAATATTTAAAAAATTGAAAAAAGTTTTAAAAAAAGAATATAATAGTTGGCGGGTTGGCCGTCAATCCACTATGACAGGTTAGGGAGGACTAAAAGCCAACTCGTCGTTACACGGATCTTTTCAACTTGCACCATTTAATCTTAACTCATCACGGGTTGCGAGTTGGCCGGTATTACTACCCATAAGGAGAAGTGAGGCATTAAAATTTTAATAAAGAGTAGATGTAAGATAAAATAATAATATTAATCAATTGAAAGTTCTTAACCCTACTTCTTCAATTTTTAAAATCGAGCTCATTAAAATTTTTTCCCCTCCCCTTCCCTTTATTTCCCTTATACTAAATGGACACTTGATATATATCATACACATGTAACTGAAATCATTTGTAAACATATATATATATATATATATATATATATATATCAATATGCATGAGCGTAATAATGTTATGAGCTCATGTATATCGAGAGTCTGTTAGTATTTTCAATTTTTTAATTCATACCTTAACTATTTTTGTAATTTTTAATTTTAATATTTCTCTTAAAATTATATTTTAATATATATATGTATTATTTGATAAAATAATACATTTATTTATTAACTACATCGTTTAATGTATATTATTTAATAAAAATCAGTTATTTTGTATCTAAACTTAAACTTTTTTGCCATTAATTATCTATAAACAATTTTCTGTGACTTTTGTAAAAATTAACCAAATATAAATCAAATTATGCAAATTAATTTTTGTTTTATCTTAAATTGGCAAGAGTCAAATTAAAAAAAAAAAATCACTTTGCCGGATTCTAATTTTTTTGGGCCAAATTTATCAGTGCTAATTCAGGCATAGCCTACTAAACAAATCCTCCCAAGATATGGAACAATATAACGAAAAAACCCTGAAAATTGAAATACTTTCCTCCATAGATATCGTTAATTAACATATACATTTACACACACATATATAAAATATTTGTATATATAGAAATCAATATATACATATATATATATATTAAAATTGAGTTATAGTCAACCCTTCTTAATTAGTTATTCTTTTTTTTAATAAAAAGACAATTTTACTCAAAAATCAAATAAAAAATTACATTAAAAAGGTTGGCAAATCATGATTGGTCCATTTGAGCTAAGTTCAAATAACTCAAGAAAAGAGGTCGGCCAACACAACAGAAAAACAACAACATTAGAAAGAAACAAGACAAGCCTAGTACACGTTGCCATCAAAACGACAACAGCAGTTAGCAGCTAGAGTCCATCTTGAAAGAACACGGGGAATGTTGTAGGTGAGTTCAAGATAGCCCTTAATCAGTTATATTTATATGTCTAACAATCTCTCTCTATTTTATGATAAATTAACAAATCCCCTACTTAACTTCTACTATTGCTTTCTAGTTTATTTCATAAAGCAACGTGTTTTTTTTTCTTATACAAAAAGCAACATGTGTTTTTTGTATATTTTTATTTTGATTAAACACTAAAAAGCGCAGGGTAATGTAATTTTTTTCCATTACTTTTTATCTTGCATATTGATATAAATATCAAAGAATATTTAGCACTTTCAATCAGATTATCATAAATTTTATTATGCTTGATATTTTTGTTAATTATTAATAATGATACAATTAAACCTAAATTATTGGCAAAACATACGTTCTGCTCTAAGGGTGTGTTTGGTTGGAGGGAAGGGAAAATGAGCCTCTTCCCTCATTTGGTTAAAAATTTTAGAAGGGAGGGAAGCCAAAATGTTCCCTCCCCTCCCCTCCCTCCATTATAGGGTGTGTTTGGCTGGAGGGAAGGGGAGGGGAGGGGAGGGAAAATGAGCCCCTCCCCTTATTTGGTTAAAAATTTTGAAGGGAAAGGGAGCTAAAATGTCCCCTCCCCTCCCTCCCCCCATTTTGGCTCCCTTCCAAATTGGAGGTTTTTAGAGGGGAGCCAAATTTTAGACCATTATGCCCTTATAGTTTTTTCAATATTCCACTTATAAAATATATTATTATAATATTTATTTCAAATAAAAATATATTATCCTAAGTAAAAAAATAAAAAAATAAATACATGATTATAATTAAAAATATATTATAAAAATTTATTTAAAAATAAAAAATTATTTAAATAAAAAATTATAATATATAAAATTAATTGTTTTTATAAATATATTATTTATTAAATATATTTTAAAGCTGGAAAAAAAGATAGCCTAAAGAGAATAAAATTTCATTTTTCTTAGAGCATATAAAATTTGTTAATTTGATTATTTTAAATATATTATTATATTAATTAGAATAAAAAATTACTGTACCAATTTTTTAATACACATTAACATGATAAGACTAAATTTTTATTAAATTATATGATTTAAATTAAGATGTAAATTAATTTATATAATATATCAATAAAAAACATAAACTAATATGTAAGGGTAAAATGGTAAATTGATTATTACTATCCATCCCCTCCCCTCCTTGAACCAAACAAGGGATCATTAAATATCCTCTCCTCCTCTCATTTTTAATCAAACCAAACAAGATGAGGATGAAACCTCCCCTCCCCTCCCCTACCCCTCCTTCCCCTCAAACCAAACAAACCCTTAGTTCCCCTCCAAATTGAGAGTTTTTGGGAGAGCTAAATTTTTAAACCATTATACTCTTATGATTTTTTGATATTCTACAACCACCCATAAAATATGTTATTATAATATTTATTTTAAATAAAAAAAATATTATCCTAAGTAAAAAATAAAAAAATATAAATTATTAGAATTAAAAATATATTATAATAAAAATTAATATAAATTATTATAAAAATAAAAAATATTAAATATTATAAAATTAATTATTTTTTATAAATATATTATTTATTAAATACATTTTAAAGTTGAAAAAGGCCTAGCCTAAAAAAAAATTAGAATTAAAAAATACTGTACCGATTTTTTAATACACATGTTAACATGATAATACTGAATTTTTATTAAATTATATGATTTAAATTAAGATGTAAATTAATTTATATAATATATCAATAAAATATAAACTAATATATAAAGATAAAATAGTAAATTAATTATTACTATCTCTCTCCTCTTTCTTAAACCAAATATTAAATATCCCTTCCTCTCTTTTCTTTTAATCAAATCAAACAAGCCCCTCTCCCTCTCTCCCCTCAAACCAAACAGCACTAAAGCCAACACTACACTTCCTCTGCTGTCTGCACTGTTGTTGCCGATCAGGGCAGCGAGGAAGTAGCCGATCGGAAGGTCTATGCCCGCGTTCGATCTCGGTTGTCTCTCTCCGTTGTCCCTGTCGTTGGTCGCCGGACCTTTGCCTTCGTCGGCTGTTTTCTTCCCTGCTCGGCGTTTCTGGTCTTTGTGCGATCCTTCCCTGCGCACCATTTTTTTCCCTGGTAAGTGGTAAAGCTTTCTTCTACTGCATCCTCCTCTAGTTCTATTATAGACAGAAAAGAATGATCTTGACTTGCGTTTGATTTGTTGGATTCGGTTGGTTCTTGACTTCTGTCTTTCGATGCAGACCAGAAAAAATTTCTTATGCTCTATACAGCCGGATTCGGTTCTTTATCTTTTTTTTTTTTTGGGTTCTTGTTGGTATTGCTTCCTCTCTGCTCCTCGCTCTGGCGGAGAGAGGACCATTTTTGTCTGTTACGATAGCTTGGACTGTTGCTATTTCAGTAAAACTTTGGACAAAACCCAAGACCTTACCTAAGAAAATTACTTGAAAAACTTCATTATGAGCTTCATATTACAGTAAAGCAGTTTTTCATGTGCTACTATACCAATTTAGCTTTCCTCCTCCTCCTCCTCATAGTGACATTCCTTTTAATATTTTTATTTATTGAAGATATCAAAATTATATATCATATGCAGCTTAATTTTCTCTCTCTCTCACGGACACACATCATAAAACTGACGTCCCTTTCAGTCATTACATATCTAAACATGCTTTGTATCATTCAAACAAGTTTTAATTTGCCAAACCGACTCTTTTGTTAAACAAAAAACTGTATGAATATAAATAACATCACAATAGCTGACATTTGCCTAAATTTCAGTTTGCAAACTCTAGTTTATCCAAATGCTGTTTCACAAACTTCAAAACCAAACACACACTAACCGTTTATGGGATGTTGCTTGACGCTCGTGGGCTTCTTGACGTAGATTATGACCTCAAAAAAGTTGCCATTGTTAGTTCAAGTGAGTTTGAGCAAGTTATTGTTTCTTCCCAAGCGTCACTTCCACATTCACCTCAGACCTCCAAGGTCAAACCAAAGCCTTAAGAAGTACCTAGATTGCAATCACCCAGCCAAGGTTCTCCTACTGTTTAGGTACTTGCTTAGAGAAAGAGCCTCTTCCATTGATAGCTTCTCTTTCTTGTTTGCTCTCAAGGCTTGCACCCACAAAAAGCATTCCACCAGCCTTGGAAACCAAATTCATTGTCTCATCATAAAGTTTGGATTCGAAACAATAGTTCAACTCCAGACATGCCTTCTGAAAATGTACTCTGACTGGGGAAAGCTGGAGGACGCCCACAAGGTGTTTGATGAAATACCTCGTAAAAATAGTATATGTTGGACGTCTCTGATTTCTGCTTATGTTGAAAATCAGAGACCCTGCAAAGGCTTACAGCTGTTCAGACAGATGCAGATGAACAATGTGGAGCCTGACCAAGTCACAGTTACTGTTGCTCTCTCTGCCTGTGCTGACATTGGGGCACTTGAAACAGGTGAATGGATCCACAATTTTCTTAGAAGAAAAAAAGGTCTAAACAAAGATTTGACCCTGAATAATGCTCTTATTAATATGTATGCTAAATGTGGGGACATCATGGCTGCAAGGAGATTGTTTGATAGCACTAGAAACAAAGATGTTACAACTTGGACATCCATGATTGTGGGGCATGCGCTGCATGGGCAGGCAGAAGAAGCTCTTGAGCTTTTCTCAGAAATAAGCACAAGGAGAAACAGTAAAACACCGAATTCTAGCAATTGTCTCATAGTCCCAAATGATGTGACGTTCATAGGAGTTTTAATGGCCTGCAGCCATGCAGGGTTGGTTGAGGAAGGGAAGCACCATTTTATAAGTATGACTGAAAGTTATGGTATACGACCTAGAGAGCCTCACTTTGGTTGCATGGTGGATCTTTTTTGCAGGGCCGGATGTTTGGGAGATGCTTATGACTTCATTATGGAGATGCCTGTGAGGTCAAATACAGTAATGTGGCGAACCTTGTTGGGGGCATGCAGCCTCCATAGCAACATAGAGCTAGGCGCAGAAGTTAGGGGGAAGCTACTTGAGTTGGACCCCGATTATGTGGGTGACTCTGTTGCGATGTCTAATATCTACGCTGATAAAGGCATGTGGAATAAGAAAATGATTGTCAGAAATCAGATAAAAAAGTCAAGATCTCCTGGTTGCAGCTTGATAGTGGTGGAAACCGAGGTGAATGAATTTGTGACAGCGGATGATAGTCATGCTCTGAAAACAGAGATATATGATGCTCTTGAGCATTTGACTAGGAACATAAAAGCTTATGGCTACATGCCAAGGCATTCAAACCCTTGAAGAGTGGTTCAAATGTCCAAGAAAATTCTGGAGCTCTTCTGAGATGTTTTGCAATTGGTAATGAGCGTGATTTTTTACAATAATTGCTATTTGATTAAGTTATAAGTTGCATTTGATGCATTCTCAATGATTTTCAGTCTCCAGTTTGTCTGTGTATTCAAGTTTTTTGGACATTGATCGCTTGTTTGTGCAGATTCTTTATCATCATCAAAATGTTGCTCAAGTAGTTAAACTCTCCTTCACCAGTCTTAAGCTGACATTTATTTATGTTTTTTTGGTAGCAGCCACAGGAGCTATCATGGTTGCTTGGAAAGCAAGGCTTCTGGTAGAGCATGTGGCTTTTGGGGCTCATCATCCACAGTTAATGGACCTTTTCTTTTTGTTTGCTCTTGAGTAGTGAGAGGAAAATTAATGTGTCACGGGGATCTGTTGTTGGAACTATTTATTGCCAAGGTCCTGAACCCAAAGGTAGCTTGGAATAATGTTTTCTTGGGGATAATATTTTGTTCTAAGCATGCCCGTAACCTTGACTTGTCCTAAAGTGAGTTGCAGATTGGATGACTCAGAGGCACAATATGGTTACCTTCACTCTATCAACAAGGAATACATTACTCATTATTATAGCAGGCAGTGTAGCAAAATCGCATCTACTAAAAGCATGTAATCATTCAAAGAAGCATGTAATCATTCAAAGAGGGAGCAACTGGTTGATACTAAGTTACGGAGTTAGGGTTTTCACTTGAACTGATTTCTGTTCTGTAAAAGAAATGATGCACAGACAAGGTCTTGTTGAAGCAACCTTAATGGTTATAGATTTCGTACAATTGAGTCCATATAGAAGCAAGAATGATAGTCGCAGCAAGGCAGACAAGATAGAGATGTCCATCTAGTATGCCTGCTTATTAATGAACATTGCTTGCTTGGTTCACGTAAAGAAAAAAATGTGAGAGTTAAGATTGAAATCATGCCCAATTAGTTCCTTCTTACTTTTGCAACTCCTATCAAGCCTTTTTCTCACTACTAACAGGTATTAAAGTTTGAGTCATATGATGGCTAAATTATTTACCAATCCCTTTGATATGATAACTGATAAGGAAGTAAACGTACTACATTATGGGATGATGTCACTCTGTAAGAATAACCTCATAAGCAGAATCTGCCAGCTTTCATTATAATTCTTGCTTCTTCTTCTTCTTCTTCTTTTTTTTAATTTACAATGATGTTCCATATTTTGATGTTCAGCTGCTGACATGATCTACGATCTGACTCTTTGCATCACTATTTTACAGTCCTGGCCTCGCTCATCATCCCCGACACTCAGACATATGATCTGTTGAATTGCATGATCTTGACCATTTGGTTGGAACCGAGCTGTGTGGGCTTACCCAGATGATGATTTGTGGGTACGATGAAGAGGGTCAATAGGAATCCATATGACGTGGCAGAAAAGCTCTCAAATTTGGTCAGCCGCAGAGACTTTTCAGGAGGCTCTGACAAAAAATGTGGGCTTAATTTGAAGCAATCGATTGGGTTCTTCCTGCTTTGTTTGATGCTCTTCTCTGCATTGCTTTCAGTGTCGATGGTTCTCCAAGAGCCCCCTTCAGATGACGTTGCTGAGGCATCTACGTCTGATATATTTCAGCCTAAACAAAGTGAAGGTAGTTGTGTACTTGTATTTTAATTTATTGTGGAAGTTGCGTTACAGCTTCTCCTTTGAATCAGACCTCGAAATGGTTAACTGTTTTGATCAATTTGAACTGTTCAGCTCTAACTCTTTGATTCATACCCCCACCTTAATTTTTGATCTTTTTTGGCCCGCTACATTCTAGTTTTGTATAAGCTTACGAGTTTTGTTGACTCCTTATAAATTATATGCTGATACTGGTGAAAAATAAAATGATAATATCGGTGCTTTTAGTTTTATAATAATGAACTATATTCTTGGATTGAGCTATTTCACCATTTAGCCCAATTCAAGGAAGAGAAACCAAAGAATAATCAACCAAGTAGAACGAGACCAATTTTCTATTTCGCTCTTGCTTATTCTTGACTTATGTTGCCATGTGCCTTGTTAGCGTCTGGGTGACCACTTTTCACTTTGCTTTTCCCATGAGCATATACATGTTTGGATTATTTTCATACTCTACTTACTAAAATGGGTAAAAGTATATTTGTTTCCTCTTAAAGTCAAGTTCTTCATAGAATGGAAAAGAAATATATACTTGTTGAGCTGTTTCAGTCGACTGAGAAATATTACTGATGAGTAATAAATGCCTACATTTTCAACTTGGATCAATTGTTAAATAAGTGGAACATAAATTCTTGTTTTCAAGTTCTCTGTGTAAAATTCACCTAGGGCTAGGCTGCTAGCTTAACTCTGCTGCTGTCATTTTTTTTGAACCAATCTGTCCTTTCTTTGGTTTTGTAAGTTTAATTTTATGTTATATTTAACACTGCTAATGCATATGCTTACGTTTTTTGGCAAATAAGAGGGTTTAATTTCAATCTTCAAAGACTAAAAGGAAGGGGGTATATTGGAAGTTGAAAAAGTATGGCTATTTTAGTAAATCAGGGCATCCTCCTCTACTTTGTTTTCATTAGAACTAGCGTGTGCTTCCTGTGCATTGCATGGGATGCTTGTAAATCTGAAATACCCCATTATATTGTGTGCTTGTAAACCCGAAATACACCATTATATTTCATTTCCCCCTTCTGAAGTATCTCAATTGCTGCGCTGATTACCTTGCTAGTGTGTGACTGATTTCTGTTTCATATTTCTCACTTAATGTCTCTTTCTGAAAATTCTTGTTTGCCGTGGTGCAAGAATGTTTTTTTGTCTGCTTTTGCTGGAAAATCTGATCAAGTAATGGATTATATTCTTTTCTGACATAGGTTTGATTCTTTTCTGACATAGGTTTGAACCAAGATTTCTCTCATTCTGTTGAGTTGCAAAGAAATGAACCCCTGGGTGGTCTTCTTGCTGTTGGATTTGATAAAAGGTCTTGTCTCATCAGTTATATGTCAGGCACATATGGCAAAGGGCTATCAGGAAAGCTTTCTTCTTATCTCATCTCTACGCTTAGAAAACATGAAGCTCTCCATAAAGAATGCTGACCTTATACTGAATCCTATAACAAAACAGGGAAAGAGCTCAAGCCTGGGCATTTTACTGCGTCCTGATTGTAAATATATAGTTTGGATTTCATTTAGTGGGTTAGGAAATCGGATATTGACCTTAGCTTCTGCATTTCTTTACGCTCTTCTCGCAAATCGTGTCGTACTGGTTGATCCTGGAGTTGATATGATAGATCTGTTTTGTGAACCATTTCCTGATATTTCCTGGTTTCTCCCTCCTGATTTGCCCTTGTGAACCGAAATGCACAAGCTCAATCAGCAATCTGCTCAATGTTATGGGAAGATGCTGAAAGACAATTCAATTACAAATTCCACAGTACCATCTTATGTCTATCTTCATCTAACCCATGATTATGATGATCACGATAAGCTGTTCTTCTGTGATGAAGACCAAAGTCTGCAGAAAGTAGCCTGGTTAATGATGAAAACAGATAATTACTTCATCCCATCTCTATACTTAATGCATTCTTTTGAGCAGGAACTGAACAATCTCTTCCCAAAGAAGGATACAATTTTCCACTTCTTGGGTAAATATCTATTCCACCCCACCAACATTGTATGGGGACTTGTCACTAGGTACTATGAAGCTTATTTAGCTAAAGCTGACGACAGATTAGGCATCCGGATTAGAGTGATTCACATAGAAACAGGACTCTGACCCAAAAAAAAAAAAACAATAAAGAGACGTAGAAACAGGTCCATTTCAACATGTATTGGATCAGTTATTATCCTGTACTTTGAGAGAGAATATTTTGCCTGACGTAAACAGGAAGCAAGATACTGTGAGTTCATCAGAAAAGCGACCATCAAAATGAGTACTGATTACATCTTTAAGCTCAGGATATTTTGAAAAGGTAAGGGACATGTATTGGGAGTATCCTACGGTGACAGGACGGGTGGTTGGCATATAGCAGCGAAGCCATGAAGGGTATCAACTAACAGAGAAGATGCATAACCAGAAAGCTTTGGCAGAGATGTATCTGCTAAGCTTACCCAATGTGCTGGTTACTAGCTCATGGTCAACTTCTGGGTGCGTGGCTCAAGGCCTTGGAGGCTTGAAGCCATGGGTACTGAACAAGTCGGAGAATTGAACATCCCCGGATCCTCCTTGCTATGTGAATGGGGCCATGCTTCCATGCTTCTCCCTTCTATGACTGCAAGGCCGCGAGAGGAACTGACACAAGTGCACTTGTTCCACATATAAGGCACTGTGAGGGTATGAGTTGGGGTATCAAGGATGTTGACAATTAAGGTTATTTAACTGTGTTGTTACATTATGATTATCAAAGTTCTGCTTAAAGCGATGCAAATTTTGTCGTGCAGTTGACTTTTGTTATGGACACTATTGGGGAATAAAGTGATGTGCATATGAACGTACCATCCGAAAACTTATAATTTTTTAAAAGTAACTTTTACGCTTTTAACTACAAAGCTCTTGGAAGAAAACAGGAGAATTATTTCAATTTTATAGGGCGTAACTGCAAGTTAATGTCATGCGGGAGAATTTTACTGTAAAGATGCAAAGGCTGGTTGTAAATAACTAAATACACCCAAAAAATATGGTGCTTAATGTTTAATTTAATACTATCTTTTATCCTTAATATGAGAGAGATAGTTAATTAATTTGAATAGGTTAAAAAAATTAGTTAAATTAGTTATTTGTAATAAATAGGTGATCTTTTCTAAAATATTACTGTTAATTAAATGTATTAGTTATAACTATCATTTGATGAATTTTTTAATATATGCAACTATTACGGGGACTATTTTGAAAAAGAAATAGATAAATATGAAAGGTAAATTAAATTGAGATTTTATATTTATAATTAAAATAAAAGTTAAATTATTTCTTATATTAGGACCGGAGGTTAGTATTTCACTTTCCACTTCTTTCGGAATATGCTGTTTTGTTACCAATACTTTTTTCCCTAATCGGGTAATTCTAATGCCAATCCTCGATATTTTGTGTTTACACATATCTAGTAGGTGGATTGGTTGAAAATAAATGAATATGATCGAGAACCATGACACTGCGATGAAGTTTTATATATTTCATATTTTCATCAATATGTCTATTTATTCACGTTTTGAATTTTCTGATGTAGCATTGCATTATTGACTCTGGTCAAGGGAATTGTTAGGCCCCACATTATATAACTAAACCTAGACATCGAAGTTTTAGGGACTGCAAAAGCAAGTGTTATTTTATTCTGTTTCTCACAAAAGGAGTAGGGACATTTTCTAATATGAGAACTGGTGTGACTTTTGTTTGCTTTCGGCGATCATCTTTGCTATGTTTTTATTTGTCGTTTGATTGATGTTGCTTAAATGATTTTGTTTGTTATCCATTATTGCTTTGGTTTCTGTCGCTTTGCCTCTTTACCCTATGTTTGATGAGAGAATGGGAGAAAGGATGGGGAAGAAAAATTTAATAAGCTCGATTTAAAAAATTTAAAAATTGGGGTTAAAAACTTTTAATTAAATTTTCTCACTCTTTTATCTTGTAGATTCTCTTTATCAAAATTTTATAACCTCATTTCTCTAATTTTTTAAATCTAGCTCATCATTAAAATTTTTTTCCCCTTTTCTTCCCTTCATTTCTCTCATACCGAACTAAGCCATTAATGTTAGATTATAGCTTACACTGTTTAATGGTTTACTAGTGTTTAATTGAAGTTTGGCTTCCTTAATTTAGTGAGTCGAACTTACATTTTTAATATTTACATTTTTAAGATATATTTAATAAAGGCAGGTTAAATTGACTATCTGATTGAAATCTAACTCCTCGTTAAAAAAAAAATACTTGGCCACTCATTTCATCATCAACATATTTGTTACATGATAGTTCTTATTCTCATTATTATTACATTGATGCTTAAGCTTAGAAGTTGGTGATGAAACTTGCCATCTAAGTGCTCATTGCAATATCACCTTCTTCATTGGCTTGAGCTTTCTGGAACACAACTCTGAGTTGTTGAAATTGACCAGGATTTGCAAGACCTACATACCTTTTACCATCACCATTTGCAGAAAATACCCCAAGATCCTCACACGTAACCACACCTTCCTTAGGGCAAAACTTGAGTTTATAAACACCCTCAAATTCTGCTTTCTCAATCATAAACCAGTTAGATATGGTACTGAAGTCTTGGTTCCCTGCAATGCCATTAATTCCCACATTCATTGCTTCACTTATGAACTTTGTTAGTTTCCATACCCGGGATTCGTCACAAGCTGAAGTTGTTCTGCGAGAGAACTGGACATTGAGGTTTCTGGAGGTGAAGATGACGTGGTTTTTAGGGTTTGCAGGCAAGAACTGTACTGGCTCGCCTTTGGAGGTTTCAAACCTTTCCTGCACAACCACACGAGGGCAAGAGTCTCCGAAGGTGCCGAAAGTAAGACCGCCGCCTCTTCCTCTGCCTGCCGGCAAGACGAAATAGCTCTCACCGGCTTTGAGCTTTTCGCCGGAGATATCAAGCACGGGTTCCGGCGTGGCTGCCGCTGCCTGTGGTGTTTTTGTGGAGAAGGTGAAAAGGAAGAAGAAGAGTGTTATTATTGTTGAAAAGGTGGGCTTCATTGCTCTTGATTTGAACTTGATGACTATTTTGGTGGTGTGTTCAGCTTATAAGTTTGAGCTCCCATTTATAGAGAACTTGCACGTGCCTTCATTGAGTGCCCCCATTACATCTATGAATTATTTATTTATTTTTATATTTTATTTTCTGATACTAAAATAGGGAGGGCCAGTCGACCTTTGGTAATTGAAAATGTTGTTACTTTCCAAGATCACATGCGTATGTTCCCTGAATTTGTTGGACTGAATTAGTTTTATAAAAACATGTTAAGCAGAATGAAATGATGAAATGAGAATGAAAAACAAAAAAATAATTTCCAATATAAAAATGGTTCTTAATTATATCTAACTAGCATTAGCTCTGTTCCTAACTTTTTCTAATTTGTTGATTGTCTTAAAATTATCTTATCTTTTTATATTACCCTCAATTAAGTAAAAATTCTTGGATCATCTCCCTCACCATCCCTCTCTTTCCACCATAATTATAAAAAAAGAAGATCAATTAATTATAAACCCATAAAAAAATGATACATGTGGTTAAAAAATTTGACATAATAAATATAAAAAATTTGATCAAAGTGATGTCTATCGAGGATTTATGGACTGCAAGTAGGCTTTAATTTTATTCTATGTTTCACAAATCCATGAAGTAGTGACATTTTCTTATGAATAAGTGTGTCTTTTGTTTTATCTTTTCATAACGTTTCATTGGTCTTGGTGGCTGTCTTTTAAATATCTTTACTGAGATTCTTTCAGCAGCGACCATACTTCCAACAGTGACCTTTTTTGTTGCTACTGATAAGTTTCAGCAATAGTTACTACGGCAACAACTTGGCTGTCGCTGTAAAAAACTTTCAAAGTCACCACTGAAAATCAATTTTTTTTTGGTAGTGTATATACTTTTTCTCTTCGTCGCCCACAGGAAATATCCCAACATCATCATACGGAATGGTGCATTTGTAAATTTATAGAAAATTCGCTCATGGGTTCAACAAGCGATTTCACTATTACAATCATTGAACTAAGTTATTAGTTTAACTTTTATCTTTTGCTGAAATTAATTGAACAGTAATACTGTTAGCTTCGAAGATCACGTGGGTGCGGCACCTTAAATGCGTTTGTTTGATTTCGGTTAATTCATTATCTTGTTTGTGCGCTATACTACTACCTCCACTTCTTAATACAAGAGCGAGTATGGTAGTTAAATTCTAAATATAAAACTTTGATTCATTTTGTTCCATTTATTTATTTATATTAACCCTATTAATTGCATATGTTAAGAGAGTTTGTATCAAAAAGTAGTTTCAATCCAAATAATTTAAGAGGGTATTTTAAGAAAACCAAAATATAATTTTGACAAATAACTAATGTAACTACTTTTTTAATCTATCCAAATTAGTTAAGTAGATCTTATATTAATAACCGGAGGTGGTATAAAATTTGATGAAAGAGTCACATTATTGTTCATCGTCATTTCTGTCATATACAGTTGTTATCCTTATACACACTCACACACACACATTGATTAATGATATTGAAATAGCTATCCGTGTATAGATTGGGTAATATTTGATATTCAGCGGATTTTCTTTATGATCTTTTATAGAATTAAAGTTATTCGCTATACAATGAAATGAAATAAAAACATAATATTATATATGATGTTGTTGAGCCTACTTTATTTCATACCAAAATAAGTAATAATATAATACAGATATTAATATATTGGATATCTCAATCTTTATTTTGAAAATCTTTTTCTTACAATAAAACCTTTTTCTTTTCATTTTTCATGAAAGCGGGAAATTATCTTTCTATTATGATGAACGAGATTTTTTTTTTAATACAAAGAGAGATATATATTGTTAATTCCATTGAGGATTTGAGACTTCATGTGCTGCTTTGCTCACTTTTAAAAAGGACAAGAAAAAAACCAAAAAAAAAAAAGAAAAGAAAAGAAGAGTGTTATTGTTAATAAAGCAGGCTTTTCATTGCTCTTGATTTTGGTACGGTCTTCAACTGCTACTCTCATCTATTTTTTTAATAAAAATATAAATAACCGAATTACATAAATAAAAAATTAGTTAAAATTAATTAAAAACAATAAATATGTAAAAAAATCACAATAAAGCTTACCAATAAGGATAAAAATAAAACATGATACTAAAAATTTCAAAAAGAATGTTAGTGTCTCTAGTAAATAAAAATTTGCTATCCATCCCAAGTAATAATTTTGAGCACAAGTTATATTCCTCGAGAATTCGCACATGGCCTCGATGGGTGATACCCACTAGTGTACCCCCCGGGTTTTTTTTTTTTTTTTACTTTTATGTTTTTTGATATTAGTTAATTTGGAAGGGACCATAACACACATATTGACAATATCGTTCGAGGATCACATATGTATGTTACCTGCATTTGATCGATTTGGATTATAAGTATCCTTATTATGATTCACATATTAGAAGATTTTTTTTTTGGGTGCAATTTTTTTTTGGGCCATAAATTAGAATATTTATAAATTATGATTCACATATTATAAATTTTTTGGGTGTAATTACAATATTTGGATTATAATTTTTTTTTGGGGTGTAATTAGAAGTAATTTTTTATTATAAAGAAATGTTCCATAAATTCATGCGATTAAGATTTGGACTCCTAGCCATGGTATGTAAACCACAAAGCAAAACGAGCTAGAAAGCTATACTTTAACTTGCTGTCTGTACATTAAAAGAACAGATCAGCCTTTATGAAAAGATTAACTACTCTATATGAATACATGGATTTACGAGACTGCGAACCTTTTTTTTTTTGGTTGAGATTGTTAGATTTTTTGTTTTGCCTTGTGCATACTTTTTTTTTTGGGTAAAGGGAAACAGGGGAGGAAAAATTTTAATGAGTCCGATTTGAAAATTTGGAAAAGTTGGTTTAAAAATTTTTAATTGATTTTGTTTATTCTTTTGTCTTACATCTTCTTTTTATCAAAGTTTTATAACTTTACTTTCCCAATTTTTTAAATTAAACTCATTAAAATTTTTTGTCCCCTTCCATTTTCATTTTTCTTATACCAAACATAAGTTTAAAGAGCCAATAAGTAGGCATCTACGAACAACCTGACCGACGAACAATATTTCATTAAAATATATATTCACGTTTAAATTTTACTAATATTTTATTGCAATTTTTTTCCACGGTATATATATATATATATATATATATATATATGGATGATTGAAATTTTATATAAATCATACTCGGGGTCATATTTACAAAGCATTTCTAATATATTTCATTATATTAGTTCTGATTCTTAATATAAAAGGTATATAATTAATTTAAAAATATTAGAAAAATTAGCTAAGTTTGTTAGTTATTTATAATAAATATATGTTGATCTTTCTAAACTATTTTCTTCAATCATATGTATTGGATGATTGAAATTATTCCTTGGTGGGAACCTTTTAGAATCAATAGAATATTTTGGGAAAAAATGAGAGATGAAGTAGATTGGGGTCTTATATTCAAAACTAAATTCAATCCCAATTAGCTCTAACATTAGAGATCGGAGGTAGTAATTAAAAAGATCTTACATTTTATTAACTCTATTTTAAAATATAATTTAATAAATCTTCAATTTGCCCCTTTATTTGATAGTATTATTAAGTTCATTTACTACTTAATGAAATAACAACTAAAGAAAACAAAATGGAATTTTATATATGACAAATATCTCTTATATTTTCATGAAAATAATTCCAAAGAAAAAATTGGTTGATACCTCTCAATTACGTGGAAATCAAGTTGTCCTTTGCATGAGAATTTTATTGGCGTAGACGCTCTTTAAATTGGTAGATTTGTTTTGAACTTGTGAGAACTCACCTAAACTTTTACATTAGAAAAGATTAATAAGAAATATCATTATAATAACAAAGGGATATATATATATATATATATCTATCTGTGTGTGTGTCATACATCTTGATCATTTTTTGGAAAAAAAAATGAAGGAATCTTTTCTTGGAATGGCAAAACAAACAGCAATTTTTTATTAAGATGAATGAGACATTATTAATTATATGCAAATTAAAACGATCTTTAGCGACGACAGATATATTGGGACACGTTTGGTGGGATTGAAACAAATGCATCCGAATCATCATATTCCGTTTCGAAATACTATATTTGATTAGGATCGATATATTCACGTGTAAAGGCTAAAGGTTGCTAATATTATATTGCAATATAATATGTGCGTGTGTGTGTGTAGATTCAGATGTAGACCAACATCAAGTGGCTAGATTGTTTATTGGATAACGTTTAGTAATAACCTTTTTTATGTTTGTATTTGTTGACTAGTGTTGCGTTTATAGTTTTGGTTGCCTTCTCTTTACTAAATTTGGCGGGTTTGCGTGTGTTTTTTTTTTTTTTGTACTACTTAAATAATTGAATCTTTATTTGTTTTCTGTTTTGAAATTACCTTCTGGGGAGAATATGACAACTAACTATCTCATAATGGGCTTATAGACAGGAGTTTCGCAAATTTCACCCATGTCCGTCCAACAACATAAAGCTTTTTCAAGGTATAAAAATACTCATAAACTTTACAAAATTAGAGCAAAGATGACATAGTCGTTAAATTTACCTAACGGCTGTTACTTTTTGCGGTTGGGCTGACACTAATGTGATGAAAGAACAAGAATACCCAACTCAAAAAACAGAGGTAAATGTGTAAAAATACCTGTAAACTTTTAGCCAAAATGCGATAAATACCACAAGTTTTTTAGCAGGTTCAGAAGTACCCATGATTGTGCAAGTAAATTAATTCTTTCAGGCCTAACAATTTTATGGTTAATATATGCGTTTGATTTTCTAAATTTACATCAAAATTTAATTTAGTCCCTTAAGTTTATAACGTGTAATTTTAGTCCCTTGGTGTTAACATTGTTAATCTTATCAGCAGAAAATATTGATTCAGTGAATTTAAATGGTAACTATGTAATTAAATATTGAAATATTAATCTTTAATTTAAAATTTATAAACTGAAAATATTTAAAAATAAAACCTAATGAAGATATGTTGATTTTTAACATCAATAGCCCATCTTTCAATATATACAAATATTAAATTAATTCATTAAATCTTGAACATTCTTTGTCAGTATTTGAATTCATCGAATCAGTATTTTCCATTAATGATACCTATGGTTTTAACATTAAGGAATTGAAACTACACTTTAAAAACTTAAGATATTAAATTAAAATTTGACATAAAGTTAGAGGACCAAATGTATATATTAACCATAAATTTACTAGTATTATGATAGTATGATAACAATTAGGGTTAGCATAATTTTTTGTCCATAAAATTTGGATTCGTTTTGGCTTTAGTCCATCAAATTTTAAATTCCTAGTTTTAGTCCTTAAAATTTAATTCATCTTAAAACAATTGTCTATGGATGTGTAACGTTGTTAAAATCTGCTGACATATCATAAACAAAATCAAAGTGATGATGTGAACTCACCAAATGGTACATAGCTGAATCATATGTGAATAAGAGGGAAAAAAAACAACTCCACAAACAAATAGTAATAAAAAAAAGGGGGGCTTTGATAGCTGCATTTTGAGGACTTGTTCTTTTTCTGTTTTATTATCCGCACAAGATCCAACTAGGTCCCATTTGGTGAGTTCACAAGATCTAGCTAGGTGCTATCTAGTGAGTTCATATCACTATTTTATCATCGTTTATGATATTTCAGCAGATTTTAACATCGTTACACTTCCAACTATTAACGTCTTAAGACAAATTAAATTCTAGGGATTAAAACCACGGGTGTGAAATTTGAGAGACCAAGATTAAAATAGGCTTAGATTTTAAGGAAAGAAAATTATATTAACCTTAAACTTTAATTATTAGCATTTGTTTTGTCAAAATTGAAAGAATTAATTTATTTTTATGTTTATGGGTACTTTTCCAGAGTCACCCTTTAAATTCAATAAATTAGTATTTTCCGTTAATGAGACTAATGGTGTTAACATTTAGTGACTAAAACTATACTTTATATATCTAAAGAATTAAATTAAAACTTGATGTAAAGTTAATTGTAGGACCATACATATACATCAACTATGAAGTTATTAGTATAATAAAGTTTAATAGAGTTTTTTTTTTGCTAAAACTGAAAGAATTAATTTTTTTACTTGTGAAAAAACATGTGGGGTTTGGCATATTTTGATTAAAAGTTTATAAGTATTTTTGCACATTTACCTTTATTTTATTTTATTTTATTTAGTTAAAGGCATTTTGGTACTTTCATACAATTAGCATGGACCCTACCACAAAAAGTAACAGTTTGTTGGGCAAATTTAGTGGTTATGTTATAGGTGCTTTTGCACTTCAAAAAAAACTTATGGTGATAGGTTAACTTTGAGTAAATATTTATGGGTATTTTTACATATTTACCCTTATAATTTCAAAATTTTAATCATATAAGCTAGTTGATGATCCCAAAAAACTCTTTTAGCTGATAAATGGATTCTTTTTCCCCCCAAATAAATGGAATCTTATGGTTTTCAAAAGAAAAAAAATAGATGTATTTCATTTGTACATTTATAAAGGATAGTTGTAAGTATTTTATAGGGTTAATATAAATTTTGGCTTCTAAAATATGGGCTTATTTTGGTTTTAGTCTCTCAAAATTCAAACTTGTAACTTTCGTCTTTGAAATTTAGTCCTACTTAAAATGTTAATCCCTAAAATGTAATGGTATTTAAATCTTCTGAAATGTCATAAATAGCATTCAAGTTGTGATATGAACTCATCAAATTATACCTAGCTAGCTAAATCTTGTGTGAATAGCAGAAAGAAAACAAAAAGCTGATCCTCAAAACATAGCTATTAAGCCCCTTTTTCCCCTCACTTTTCATTTAAGGAGCTATTCATTTCACTGTGTTTTAATTACTCATCTCATTTTGTATAATCAGTTATCCATACAAAATTTAGGAGGTGTTTGGATGAAACCAAACTATGATTTGGAAAATAACTTCTAGAGAATAGATTCTGGGGAGAATAAATTTTGTAAATAATAAATTTTGTGAAAAAGTGATTATGATAAAGTGAGAGTATTTGGATAGTTGTTATCAGAAGCACTTTTTATGTGTACAAATTACTAAAAAGGGCATAAGTTAATATGATAATTACATAAATGGTAGATTTTATAATATATTTTAATTTGAAGGAATAAAATTGTTAATAATATTTTTTACCAACATAATTAATAATATATAAGATAATGTAATTAATAAATAATATGTGTATATATATTTATAAAATATAAGATTAAATATGTAACACCTCACGTAATTATATCAGTATAAGTAATAAAATATTTAATTTAAAAGTCCATACATATTTCTAATACTGTAACAAGTCAATTTCAAAACATTTCTAACATAATTTAACAACATAAACTATTAAAGTCTTATAGTCATGGCAAATAAAAATATAACATAGCATGTGCTTGAGGAGCACAAAAGCCTTCACGGCTCACTCCGTTGGTGCCTTCCCTTGATTTCTACTAGATCCTTCGCCTGAAAATTGTTAAGATAGGGGATGAGATCAAACGTCTCAGTAACTACTGAAATTCTAACCTATACAAGCAAATCACATATGATAAACCAAAAATCTGTTTATATGTGTGTATATAAATATATCAAAAATCACGGATTTGAGACATTCAATTTAATTTCATTTTTTTTAACAATATACCAATATCATTTTTCTAATATATCCGAAAATAATGCAATATGCTGCCTCCCTTATATCACCGTCCACCCTTATACCGCTGACTGGAGTCATAGGCTAACACATAGTCCGATAGGAACTAATCCATTTTACTGAATTATTCCAAGCTCACCGATACAAGAGATATATCCGGCCAAAGATATAAAACTCAAGTTCGGACTATGGCTCCCCTTCTTTGTGAATAGGGAGGTGTCACATGTCCCACGGCTCCAATGAATTCCCGGCCAAAGGAAAACATGGAAGAAGGGGCCCTGACAAGTGCCATCCACTGTGCACCGAGTGATGGCATACCACGTGGTAATTTTATATCCATGCAATCTCCTTCTATCCTTAGCCCAACAATGCATGTCAGATGCCAACAATGTTACATCATAAATACTTCCTCACATATATTAAAATAAGATAGCAATAAAACTTATATACCATTTAATAGCAATTCATGATAATTTCATAGCTATTAATATATTTAAATATTGATCATAATTACTAGCCACAAATCTTAATAAAATCATGTAACATACCAAAACATTTATTTTACAAAAATCATAATATTATATTTCAGGAATATAATAATTAGTAAATCCACAATATAATCATACACAATTCACATGTACAAGAAAGAATTTTCAGAGTTACCTGGTACTTTTTAGCTTACAAATATTCACACAAAGATTACTCCAAAATTCTCAAGTCTACAAAATTGCACATAAATATTTATTAACATAAACTCAAAACTACTCCAAAGCTACTCTAAAATTCTAAGACTACCCTCTAAACCAAAATTACATAAATATATTAACTCTCCCAAATCTAGGCATTTATAATAGATATTATTTTGAAAAATAATTTACATATAAGGCTATTTAAATTTAACAAAAGTATATATATATATTTTTATTATAAACAAACTTTAGCTTTATTCAATTTCACAAAATTCTCAATTTATAATTTTTCAAGCCTTCAAAAATTATTTCCAAAAATATATATTTAACTTATTCAATATTTAAACCGATTAAAACCTCAATAATATATTAAATAACTCAAATAAATTATTTAACTCAAATTTAATCGGTAAAAACATCTTACAGGTCTAAATAACAAACTTTTCAACTAAAATCTTAGTTTAAAATTCTCAAAATAATCATTCAACAAAAATAAACCGATTAAAATTTCTTAATAATGTATCTTTAAATTTCTACGATCATATATTGTCAAAACTCTATATTTACTCTATACCCACACAGTAAAATTTTCTCTAAACTTGATAATGAAACTAATAATATAAAGCTCTAAATATATAGAAAATATTCATAAAGAAAATATGATGAAAAGAAGTAGTTTTGTGTACCTAAATGATCTCCAAAACCGTCAGGTACTCTGCAATTTAGCTTTCTCTCTCTTTTCCTCTCCGCTTCTCACTCTCTTCTCTCTTCCTTCACTCTCTTCCTCCTCCGTCTCCTCTCCCCCTCTTTTATCCTATTTTCCCTTTACCATCTAACTACCCCATCCCCCATTTTTCCTTCTTCAATTTAATGCCACCCCCCTTATTTCTTCCTCCAATTAATTCTTGCGCCCATGCTTTCTTTGTTCTTGACTATGCCCAGCTTTTCCACCGAAGTCGGTGGAAAGCTGGGTATATATATATATATATATATATTATAATAAAATAATATTATATTATTTTAATTAATTGATTTTGATTTTTTTTAACAGTACGTTACAAAATATGTTTATAGAAAAATAATTGAGTGGTGTTAAAGTCATTACCGTTGGATCTACTCTAACAGACACAATCATACTCTCTAATTTGAGCAATGAATTCACTTTTTCTGAAACTGTAGTTTTGAACCCAAAATTATGGTTTTGGCCTAAAATCATGGTTTGTTAAGTTTTTCCACTGTTTGGCAAATTCGGGACCCAAACCATTGGGTCCCAAAACCATGGTTTTAAAGATTTGCCAAATAGGCTCTTAGTTAGGTGCCATCTGATGAGTTCACATAATCACTTTAATACCATTTATGACACTTGTAGATTTTAAGATCATTATGCTTTCAGGGATTAACATTTTAAGATGAATTAAGTTTCAAGAATTAAAGCCATAAGTTTAAAATTTTAGAGAGCAAAATAAAAATTGACTCAAATTTTAGAGACCAAAAATTATATTAATCTTATTTTATGAACAAGTTGTAAATCACAAAACCTTAATGCATTTCAATTGTAAATTTTGAAAAGTTAATACTGAATACGGTATTGTTGGGAATCATCAAATACCACTTGTAAATACATATTCTGTAATGCTAATTAAGTCGAAATAAATAGTCAAATATATTTATAGTGTTTAGTAAAATAATGTATATTCGTGGCATAAAAGGATAAACAAATGCATATTTTTAATATATATATATATATATATTATAGCTCAATCACATATAGTTTTCCTAGTGAAATACAGCAAGTATGAATTTTTATCTTTTGTAAATCGAAAATAAAATACCTATTTATAATGACTGCTCATTGTGGGTTGGTCCATTTCTATTTGTGGCGAAAGACAAAACAAAAGGCATCATTGGACTGTAACAAAATACTTAACCATTTATTTCATCAACATATATATACTTGTTACACCATGATAGCTCTTATTATAAATATTATTATCCTGATATTGATAAAAAAAATATTTTTTATGATTTAAAAAAAAATCCAAACAATTTTTATTTTTCATAAAATTTCTTATCATGTATAACTTATTTTTTTATACTATAACTAAAACTACTATTATAATGTCCCATGCTTGATGGTGCTATTGACGATCATTTCTGGAGATTTCTGTGGAAGTTATATTTGCCTTACAAGCAACTTCTTTTCATTTGGAAGCTGTTTCATAATGCCTTGCCATCGAGTGACATCCTCACCAGGCATCACCTCCCCTCATCTACTTTATGTTTCTTTGGTTTTGATGCGGTAGAGACACTGGATCATATCATTTCTTTGTCAGTTGTCCTTTAACAAGAAGTCTATGGTATGGATGTATTAATATTATAATTCCTTTAACTTTCACTCAAGGAATGCCTTAAGGAGCCTCTTTTCAGTCTCCAAAAAAATGGTTTTTGATATTTACTCTCAAATAATATGTCTTTTACACACTCTTTGCAGAAAAAGGAAAAAAAACTTTACATCATGGAAAAAGAGATAGCCCTCTGACAATAATTAAGGAAGTAAAACAAAATTGTCAACTACCAGGATCTTGTATTCTCAACTTCTTCTTCCATGGCAAGGTTAAACAAACCAAAGTCCATTGTTGATTCCAGTCTAGCTTTGTACAAAGATGCATGAAATGTTCTCTTTCATAAGAGATCAGGGAAATACTTTTGCCATGGAATTATTTGTCATAATGAACCTCCCATGAAGGAATTCTTTTGGCAAAAGAAAACAACCCCAGCTGGGACAACTTTTATTTCTAATCGCTTCCATGCTTCTCTTTTCTGGATTCATATCATAAGGATCTTACAAACAGATGTTAAGGCACAATTAACAACTTATTGTGTTGGGACATCTTTTCTTCAAATGATGATAAAAGACAACAATAAAATCAAAATTAAAACAAATTATTATCAAATCGTCTCATTATTTGTAAATATCTTGAGTCAACTTCAAATCTTGTAAAATCTTATAAATCATCGGTTGGCGGCCGTCAATTGGAAGAAAACAAACGAATTTGTGAACAACATGATATGGTGACTGTAACACCTCACATAATTTTATCAATATACGTAACAAAATATTTAATTTAAAAATCCATACATATTTCTAATACTTCAAACAACTCATAATTTCAAAATATTTCTAACATAACAACAAAATAAACTATTAAAGTCTTATAGCCATGGCAAATAAAAATATAACATAGCATGTGTTGAGGAGTATAAAAGCCTTCACGGCTCACTCCATTGGTGCCTTCCCTTGATTCCTATTAGATCCTTCGCCTGAAAATTATTAATATAGGGGTGAGATCAAATGTCTCAGTAACTACTGAAATTCTAACTTATACAAGCAAATCATATATGATAAACCAAAAATCTGTTTATATGTGTGTATATAAATATATTAAAAATCACGGATTTAATACATTCAATTCAATTTTATTTTTCTAATATATCCAAAAATAATACAATATGCTGCCTCCCTTATATCACTGTCCACCTTTATACCGCTGATTGGAGCCATAGGCTAACACATAGTCCGATAGGAACTAATCCATTTTACTGAATTAAGCAAATCATATATGATAAACCAAAAATCTGTTTATATGTGTGTATATAAATATATTAAAAATCACGGATTTGATACATTCAATTCAATTTTATTTTTCTAATATATCCAAAAATAATGCAATATGCTACCTCCCTTATATCACCGTCCACCCTTATACCGCTGACTAGAGCCATAGGCTAACACATAGTCCGATAGGAACTAATCCATTTTACGAAATTATTCCAAACTCACCGATACAAGAGATATATCTAGCCAAAGATATAGAGCTCAAGCTCGGATTATGGCTCCCCTCCTTTGTGAATAGGGAGGTGTCACATGTCCCACAACTTCAATGAATTCCCGGCCAAAGGAAAACATGGAAGAAGGGGCCTGACAACTGCCATTCACTGTGCACCGAGTGATGGCATACCTCGTGGTAATTTTATATCCATGCAATCTCCTTCTATCCTTAGCCCAACAATGCATGTTAGATGCCAATAATGTTACATCATAAATACGTCCTCAAATATTTTAAAGATAAGATAGCAATAAAAATCATATACCATTTAATAGCAACTCAGGACAATTCCTTAGCCATCAATATATTTAAATATTGATCATAATTAATAGCAATAAATCTTAAAAAATCAAATAACATATCAAAACATTTATTTGAAATCATAATACTACTTTTCAATATGATATAAAAATTAGTAAATCCACAATATAATCATACACAATTCACATGTACAAGAAAGAATTTTCAAAGTTACCTGGTACTCTTTAGCTTACAAATAATCACACAAAGATTACTCCAAAATTCTCAAGAGTATACAAAATTGCACATAAGTATTTATTAATATAAACTTAGAACTACTCCAAAACTACTCTAAAATTCTAAGACTACCCTCTAAACCAAAATTACATAAATATATTAACTCTCCCAAATCTAGGCATTTATAATAGATATAATATTATTTTGAAAAATATAATTTTACATATAAAGCTATTTAAATTTAACAACTTTAAATATATCTTTGTTACCCAAAATCTAAATATTTTATATTAAAATTCTGAATTATTTATTATAGTCTCCTTTAAAATTTTTCCTCAAACCAAACAACTTCTTTTTAAATTATAAACAAACGGTAGTTTTATCTAATTTTACAAAGTTCTTAATTTATAATTTTTCAAGCTTCCAAAAATTATTTCAACAATATATCTTAGACATACTCAATATTATAACCAATTAAAATCTTAATAATATATTAAATAACTCAAATAAATTATTTAAATTAAATTTAATCGGTAAAAACATTCTATAAGTCTTGAATAACAACTTTTTCAACTAAAATCTTAATTTAAAATTTCCAAAACCATCAATAAACAAATATAAACTTATTAAAATTTCTTAAGAATGTATCTTTAAATTTCTATGGTCATACATTGTCAAAACTCCATATTTACTCTATACTCAAATAGTAAAATTTTTCTAAATATTATAATGATACTAAAAATATAAAGCTATAAATATATAGGAAATATTCATAAAGAAATTTTGACAGAAAGAAGTAGTTTTGTGTACCTAAATTATCCCCAAAACTGTTAGGTACTCCACAACTCGGCTCTCTCTCTCTTTTCCTCTCTGCTTCTCACTCTCTTCTCTCTTCTTTTGCTCTCTTCCTCTTCCGTCTACTCCCTCGACTTCAAAATCATCTGGGATGAAGGTATTTAATAGTCTCATGTTCAATTTTTTCCACTGCCTACGCCTTATCCTGTTTCCCTTCAGCTGTCCCTCACCACTTCTTTTTCCTTTGCATTAATTACCCCCCCCCCCAAATTTTCAACTCTCCGTGGAAGGGGGGTTATCTTTTTTTTTTTCTAATAAAATATTATATTAATAAAAATATTATTTTAATAAAATATTATATTTTCTTTTTTTTTTTTGTACGTTACAGTGACGGAACTCTAAATGCTTAGAGTGTTTTAGAAAAAACATATTATATTAACTAATTTAACTAACATCCTTAATAATCTACTCAAATTAGTTAATTATATTTTACATTAAGGATCAGAGGAGTAATTCATTAAATATATGTCAAATTGAATTTTTTTCAATTTTACTCATATTAAATGAGGTTGTGAAATAGAGAGAAAAATAGAAGTCACATTTAAGCAATAATTGCAATAACAAAATTGATAAATACTCCTATGATCTTATTTATAAGTCATTTCTAGTTTGTTTTGCAAAGATAAAAAAAAACCTTAAATTTCATTAACTTTTATTTAAAATTTAATAACTTTCCAACTTTACCCCTATTTAATATACATTACACCCCATGCAAACAAAGTTAACACAATAATAAATTAGGGGTAAAATTATATATCCATACAAAAAAAATTTTCCGTAGTGCCCTATAAATAGGACCAAAAAATGCATTCTCTTTGCGCTATAAATAAGACTAGAGGAGTAAGTATTAACCATTCTCCAAGTGTCTTATATTGTGACATGAGACAATGTATATAGTCATTTGCCAACAAAAGTTATGTATAAAACGGCCCTCGAAACTTCAGAGGAATTAGGCAATTTCATAATCTTTGTCTGTCTTATGCATATATATATATATCCTTATATGTCATTTTCTCTTCTACCTTTGCTATGAATGCAGGGCATTTTTTTTTAATTATGATGAAAGGGGTGTTGCTGATTTTAAGATTAATGAGAAAATAATTATAATAACAAAGGGACATGGTAGATACCATGTGTGTGTATTGATAGTTTTTTTGGGGGGGGGGTGACAAGAAGAAGGAATCTTTTCCTGGAATAATACCAAAACGGACATCAATTTTTCATTAAGGTGAATGAGATATTAATTATACGCATATTTGATGTTAAATGAGTTGCTTTCCTTTATTTTTGGCATGCAAGACGATATTTTTGGCGACAGATATACTGGAACATGTTTGGCAGGATTAAAACAAATGATATGTGAGTCATGATATTGCGTTGAAGTATTATATTTGATTAGGTTTCGTGCGCGCGCGCATGTGTAATATATTCACTTTTACATTTTGCTAATATTGTATTGCATTATTATCTAAATTTAGATTTAGATGTGGATCATGATCAAAATTATATAAAACTGCAAGTAGACTATTGTTTATTGGATAAGTTTTGGTAACCTTTTTTCATTTTTTAATGTTCTTATTCATTGATTGGTGTACTGTTGCTTTTATAATTTTTATTGCTTTCTCTTGACTGAATTTGTCGGATTTGTCATAAGTGTTTATCTTTTGATTTGGAGCTACGTACTTTAAGGAAGAATGATATTAATTACCCTATAAGAGGTTTATAATCTATAGACAAAAGAATTCTTTAAAAATTTCAAAGGCACTAAGTTATAAGCGGGTCAAAAATTTAGGAATTGAATTACGTGGAGTTTAAAAGATTAATTTCCCCAATATAAATTATTTTTTTAGGCTAAAATATACATTTAGTTTTTTTAACTATATACAATGTTTTAATTGGTTTCTTAGCTTCAAAAAGTATCTTCTAGTCCTTTAACCTAAAATTGTTGACAAAAAATAATAACATTGAGATTTTAAATAGTGACAAAACATTTTCAAATGTTTAATATATTAAGTTGAATTAATAAAACAACCATGATTACTATAATAAATCATCATTTAAGCCTAACACTTTTAGGTTTGAAAGACTAAAAATATATTTTTTTAAAGTTACAAAACTAAATTAAAATATTATATAAAATTAAAAAACTAAATATATACTTTAGCTATTCTTAACATACAGAAAACTTAATGCATTCATTTCTAAATTTTAAAAAGTTAGTAAGAATGGAGTATGCTATAAGTGAGTTGGGAATCTCCAAAGACCACTTGTTTATATATATATATATATATATATATATATTTATATATTCTAGAATTCTAATTAATTAAATCCAAACAAATAGTCAATTATGTTTGAAATATGTATAGTAAAATAAGGTATATCCTTAGCATGAAAAGATAGACAAGTACATATTTTTAAAGTATATATTATAAGTATATTTACAATGGCTTTTTGATCTGGATTGATACTGTCGCTTATAGCTTATTCATTCACAAGTTACTTATATAAATTTACTAATGAAATACATCAAAATAGGAATTTTGCGCATTTGAAAATTGAAAGAATCCATTTACATATAGTTGCATTATTGGAATGTAGTAATTTAAACATTGTTCAAAGAGGTTGGGATCTTCTCACCCAATAACACTAGGCATCTCATTTAAGTCTTTTTAAAATATAAGGTTACGAGTTTAATCCCTCATATGAATATGTATGATAGGTGCAGGCATTTCTTCCTTTCAATAAAATATTGAATAAAAGAAAAAAGAGTGACTCATCGTGTGTTTGGACCATTTATTAATTCAGGGGGTGATTGTATCAGCTTTTCAGAAGTGATTTTACAGCATTTGAGGCAAGCATACATGTTAGAGGAGTTTTGTTTCAATTTGTGTGAAAATATTTTTTAATTGATTCTGGTGTTTTGCAAACACCACCTTATAATAATAGCACCAACGAGCTCAAATGTTTGCTTGTATTGAAAGACGAAAGAAAAGGCATCGATCATAAACCAGTTGAAAATATGCTTCTTATTACAACATGATAGCTCTTATTCTCAAGCTTCATAACATAAGATAAACTTAGCTCTGAAGTTTGATGCAACTTATCACATCTAGCTGCTCATTACATCTTCTTCACCATCAATAATGGCATCTTTAACATCAGCCTTCTTGAACATAACAAGAAGTTGCTGAAACTCACCAGGATTGGTAAGACCGACATACCTTTTCCCATCATCTCCATTAGAAAATACTGCAAGATCCTGGCATACCACAGACGATGGCTTAGGGCAGAACTTGAGAATATAAACACCGTTGTTTTCTGTTTTCTCAATCATGAACCAGTTGAAAAAATCTTGGTTCGCTGCAGCGCCATCAGTAGCCACATTCAATGCCTCGCTTATAAACTTGGTTATTTTCCAAACCCCAGACTCAACACAAGTTGAAATCAAGTTACTGAACTTGATGTTGAGATTTCTGGAGGTGTAAATGACATGGTTCTTAGGGTTTAAAGGCAAGAACTGTACTGGCTTGCCGCTGGAGACTTCAAGCTTTTCTTGCACGAGGACATGGGGGCATGTGTCTTTTCCAAAGGTATCGTAAGAAAGACCGCCGCCTCTTCCTCTGACGAACGGCAAGACGTAATAGCTCACACCAGCTTTAAGCTTTTCGCCGGAGATATCAACCACTGGTTCCGGTGTGGATGCCGCGACCGGCGATGATTTTGTGGAGAAGGCGAAGAGGAAGAAGAAGAGAGTTATTTTTGCAAAGGCAGGCTTCATGTTGCTCTTGATTTGGATCAAAGTGTTCTAATGCTGGGTTGAACTGGGTAATATTGCGCTCAAATTTATAGAGAATTTGCACATGGCTTCAATAAGTGACTTCGCTGTAATGAAGAATAATTTATTTGTTTTGCTTTATCATTTGCTTAAATTAATAATTTATTTTCGAGTATCACGTGGGTATGGCACCTTTAGTTTGTTTGATTCAGATTAAATTAATGTATACTATTCAATAAATTTTGGTAAAAGAGTAGCTGGGTTATTTGTATATTACTAGGATACATTTTACATTTTCTATTAAATAATATTGATAACAAAATGATATCATTGCTGCCATAGGCTGATTTTTTAAAGGTATTTGATAGTTTTGAAATCATTCAGTACATTAAATGAAATGAAATTAGAAATGAAAAAAAATCATTTTCTATATGACTAATTTTTCTTATGTCTTCAAAGATAAAAAGACTTAATCCAGATTCACAGGGATTGGCAAAAACAGAAAACAAACAAAGATCCATAAGGCTATACATTTAAACCAATTTATTAACGTAAGAACGTTGTTATATGTTAGGCAATCTTTCTGTATTCTAATTTCTAAGTTCTGTTTTACCCTTATTAGTATGAAAGAGATATTACTGATTAATTGTATGAATCTGGGACTCCATTTCTTGCTTTCCTCTTTCACTTTCATTTTCTTTCTCCTTTTGGTTATTACATTCCTTTTTCATTTGGACACCTTTGGTTTCAAAAATCTGACTTCACCATAATCATTAATTAACGTGTCACATAATTAAAAGGGTTGTAATTGAACTCTAGTTTACTTTTAGAAATAAAAGGGGAACCTTTTAGCTTTCGTGAATATAAATAGCACATTATTTTTTTTCATTAAGATGAAAGAGATATTATTAACTAAGTGATGAAATATGCGATAATTTTAATTTTATTATATGTCTAGGATATTTGAATTATTTAGATTTGTTGGTATTTTATTATTTTATTATTAGGACTAGTTGTTATTGTTATTATTTTCAATTTTATTTATTATTTTAGTATAAATAACTCCAGGTTTCTCACTATATGGTAAACTTTGAATATTAAATTAACAGCTAGTTAATTTTCTCTTGGCTTGCTTCTTCTTTTCTGTCTCCTTGTCCCTTCTTTGCTCTTTCTGATATCTTCCCTTCCTCTTTCCCTCTTCTGTTTTACATCACTAAGCATCTGGATTCATGGGATTGCGTATAATGCTTTAATTTACTCTATTATTTTTCACAAGTGGTGCAGTCACGTTTCGACTTTGGAAGATGAAAGCAAATGAATATGTGAAACACGATATTGCGATTTGCGATAAGGTTTTATAAATGTGCAACTAGATATTATTTTATTCAGTTTAATTAGGATATATTCAGGTTTAAATTTTGCCAATATTAATAGTATTATTGTCTTAATCTAGCTAGAACTAGAGTTCCAGAAAAAGGTTTGTATATAAAACTGCGAGTAGATATTATTTTAATTTTGCATGCCAATTGTGATTGGATCAAGCAGAGGGAAATGGGAATTCAATTCTATTTAAGTAAGGTTAAGGGTTTAAACTTCTTAAATAAAATAAATCATGTTAGGAAGGGCTTAATAATACTCGAATCTAATCCTATAATATCGAATATAATATTTTAATAATATCATATAAATATTATTTGAGCTCCCCCCCGCCCCCCCAAAATAAGAAGCCCCGACATTTTCTAATGAATGATGTTTGGTGCGGCTTTAAAGTTTTTTGTCGGTTGTTCTTTACTGACTTTTGGTGCTTGAGTGTGCATTATTATGGTGACTTTTCGTACTATTCTTTTCTTGTTACTATTTTTTTAATTTTGAAATTTTTAACATGCGAAAGGATCATATGCACGTTTTAGAGATGTGTACCTTTAATAACCTGAGTTGTCCATTTGGGGACAGTTTGCTTTTTGTCCAATGAGACAAACTTCTAAGGTTATTTAGAAAACCATATAAAAAGTATATTTTTACTGTTTAACTTAAATTAAGGATCTAATCCGGAGATCTTCCACATTTATTTGTGAGAATAATAGAATAATTGATTTTTATGGATAAGGACGAACACTAATATGCGCATAATTTTATTTGCGGGAGGATTACCCTTGACTCCCATATAAAGATTCTAATTATTGAAGGGTCCTATGAAATAGAAAAATTATTTTAATTCTCAAGAGGGCGATACGGACGTAGGAGTCATTATTGAATGTGCATTATGGTGAATTTTTAAATGTTTGGTGGTGTTTCGTACCTTTGTTTTCCTGTTACTATTTTTTTTCTTTTTTGAAATTACCCTTTAACATGTGAAAGGATCATATGCACATTTTAGAGATGTGCACCTTTAATAATCTGAGTTGTCCATTCTGGGAACAATTTGCTTTTTGTCAGATGAGATGAACTTCAAGGTTATTTAGAAACCATATAAAAAAGTATACTTTTACTCTTTAAATTATTAAAGATCTAATATGGAGATCTTCCATATCTATTTGTCAGAATAGCAGAATAATTTATTTTTATGGATAAGGACTAACATGTGCACAATTTTTTTTGCGGGAGAATTACCCTTGAGTCCCATATAAAGATTCTAAGTATTGAAGGGTCCTATTAAATAAAAAAAAAAAAAATCTAATTCCAAAGAGAGCGATATGGACTCAGGAGTCAGGAGACCATTACCAGCTAATAAAAACCCACTTTGAGCGGCGATTTTTGTCTTCAATTCTTTGATCTTTGGTTGGGTTTTTTGATTCGTGGTTGGGTGGGTGTAACATCCTAATTATTTTGCCCCAAGACTAAAGTAAACTTATAAGTAAGTATTTATTAACTCGCTTTAATCGATGTTAAACATATATACGTAATTAAAATACTTATGATCATATGTATGTGTATATATGTATAACTATATATATATAAATCAATGAATAAGACAACAAATTCAAGAGCTTCCACATCAACTAAATGATAAGAGAATGGTGCTCTACAAGCCTATATATATGTGGTAGTAGGAGAGTTAAGAACAAGTCAAATACTTTTCGCACATAACTAAGACAGTCTCAATAAAGTGCTATATACGAGTTAGTAAACTATTAGATCGGGCTAAAATTTGGTCTGTCAATCCGAAACATTTAGCTCGTCGATTTCAACAGTTTGATTATCAATTAGATCTCTAAGGTAAGATTTATTACATATGCATTGAATTCTTTTTTTTTTTTTTTAAGATTTTGTAGATAGAACCCTAAGTAGGCAGTTATTGTTTTTAAATTTGTTCATCGTTAGATTGAGCCAAAATTTAGAGAATAGACTCAAGACATCTAATACATTAATTTCAACAGTTAGATTAATAATTAAAATTTTGTGGTGAGAATAATTTAACTCATATTAAATCAGTTTCTCTTATATCTTGGAAAATGGAGCATAGGCTATAAATTTGGGGTTTTCTACCTAGGTTATTAATCAATTGTAGTTGATGGTTCTAATGATATAATCTATTGATTGAAAGATAATATAAGCTAAAGAGACATAGGAATTAAATCTAAATCATAATATCCCTATTCTTACTCCAAACCGTAGAAAAATTGTATGAGCTAGAATTCTGAGTACCAATTCAGAAACCATAGAGAGAGTTATGGGTTGAAATTTAACATATAGCTTACCCACAAGATACTATAATAACATATATTCTCCGTTTGTAGATCTGAAATTTGGTTTGATGATCCCAAGTTTGGGGTCTTAATTTTTCACTCATAAGTACTTGTTAGATACTAGGTAACATGAATTTTTATTTGTTTCTCCTACTATTTTTTTATGAGGAGTTTCTAATTAAATTGAACTTGTTATGATAGATCTTGAATAATATGGAATAGAAAAACTATTTTGAAATTATGAAAAAAACTTTCTAGAAATTTAAAATATGCCTTGTAGGAGTGGTTTGTGGGGAAAAAAAAAATCAATTACTAGAACTATAGGATTGGATAGAAGCCTGATTAATGATTTTGGATGAAATTACGGAATTGTGGCTTAATGTGTAGTATCCAAGCTAATGTTTTATTTGACTGCGTTTTGTATGTCAACATGAGTTTCTGGAATGATTTGTTTTTGCCTTGATTACTTGAGAATACTTTATGGTATGATATAAATTATTTGATGTGGTTAAGGTATGTTTTGAATCTAATGTAATACATGTTCTTGAGATACCTAATGGCACACCCTGTTGATTTTAAATAGGGAAATGAGGGAATTAGGTTTGGCCAAGGACTAAGAAGTGTAGCACGACATAGGCGAAGTAACTTTTGAACTAAGATCAGATCAAGGATGGGACTGCTTTTTTCAAAATATCCAGTCAATATTAATTAGAGTGGAAAGGTACACATGAAATTCCCGAACATTTTTGGAAAATCATGAAAAATAGAATAAAGGGTATAAAACAGTATTTGAGACTTGAAAGATAAAAGATGAAAATAGAATAAAAACAATTTATTTTGAAAATTTCAATCTCTTCTTAGAATTTTGACTAATTAAAGGATAATTGGTCAAATTAAATTATTTGATATACTTTTTTTTATCCACAAATTATTTGATATACTTAGGGGCCTCAATAATTCATGAAAAATTTAAAAAAATTATTTGAGAAATTATTATGAATTTTAAAATTAGTTATGGCCTTTGAAAATGCAGAGAGTATCTTTAAAAATATTTAAAGCTTAATTTCTATTAGTAGAAGGCCGGTTTCGTGAAAAATTTTAATTTAAAGAGTTAGATGTCGAAATAAAATATGAAAAAATTAGAAAAATATCTCCTCTTTAAAGGAATACTATTGGTGCAAAGAAATGAAGTTTTGAAAGCAGTGGATTTAATAGGATCCAAGAAAAATTTAATCGATAATAGGAGATTATACAATGTAATAAGTATAAGCTTGGTGAGACAAAATTTCTTCTTATTTTTCTAATGGAAATGGCACCAAAATGAGGAGGGAATGACCTAAATGAAATAATACAAATTGTTGAAGGGTAGACTTGGAAGAATGAATTATTGAGTAAAAAATGATAATTCTTGCATAAGGTGAATTAAGTGTCCATTGAGTTGGCATCTAACATTCAATTAAGGGACACATAAAAGGGTATATGTGGCAAGATCATGAAGAAGGATGGATCAAGATTATGCCATGTGTTATGAGTTAATTCATATGGTAAATGGAAGAATTACCAAGAGGCGAGTTTTGGCACATTATAAATAGATTACCATGTCCTCTCAAGGGCCATTTTTGGGCCAATTAAAGAGCAAAGGAGGGGGTATGACCATCTCCTCTCAAGGGTCCATTTTTGGGCCAACTAAAGAGCAAAGGAGGGGGAAGTGTTTTTCAGCCAACAAGGGAGAAGGAAGAGGAGAAGAAGATCAAGTTAATTCGAGGTCAAATCAAGTTCTAGATCAAGGTAAAAACTTGAATTTTCCTTCTAGCTTAAGATCCCTAGTAGTTTGATGGCTTAAAATGCAGTTTTGATAGAATTTGAAGCATGAAATGGTTAGGGCTTGATGCTGTCCAATTTGATTAATGTTGAAATTTGTTTATAGATTAGAAGGTGGAAAATGTTTGGATTGTGGTGTTTAAACCTTATTTTGGAAAGAATTCTAACTTGTGAAACTAAGAGTTTTCATTCGGCCACTAGGGTTCATTGGGTTAGGGTTTGATTCTTGTTAATTTGATGTTTTCAATGAGTTTAGGAGGTGAAATTGTGTAGGGATATGTGAAGAATACGTGTTTAGAAGCATTAAAAATAAAATTTTGAACCTTAAGGTATATCTATTCAGCCAAGGTGAAAAATAATGGAAATGATTGAATTTTGATAAATCTAAGTTCATATTTGGATTATACAAGGAAAATTATGTAAGAAAAGCATGAGGGAATTAAATTAAAAGGGGTTAGGGTTTTCGGTTAAAGTGTTAATAGAGTTGTTGAAGTTGACTGGGATGCCATTGTTGTTGTTTGATTGGTAGACATTGGCATTGGGCAAAGCAGAGTTCAAAAGCAAGAAAAGAAAATCAAGAAATGAAGGAAATTAAGAGGTAGCAAGAACTTTCAATTTTAGTGTTAATTTGTCTTGGTTGTTTGTGTTATGTGTGCGCGCCATGATATGGTTGAATTATAAACGAGGAAGTGTGATTAACTTCTTGCATTAATGTCTTGACAAATGTGTTTAGTTGAGTTATTGAATGTTATGATATGTGCTCCCTTTTTATGGTATATTGATGGCATGTTTACAGCATGTTAATGCTTGGATCTAATACTTGCACGTAACATGAATTTACCTTGCACTTTAATGCTATAATTGTTGTTCTTTACTACTGGAATTCTTTGGAATCTCACTCTATTATGTTTGAACCATAACTATTTAGGGGATGGAAGCTTCAAAGAAAAAGGCAAAGAGGTGACTTTAGACTTTGGTTATGTCTTGACAATTTAAAACTTTGTTATGTATTATGTGTAATTATGAGTATTTGACTTTTTAACTATCATATGCTACACACTGAATAAACTATGGTTTATATATCTCTCTCAAAGTATAATAAATAAGCACTGGATCTTGTTTGCCAAGAAAAAAAAAATGTAAACATTGAAGCTCAATCGGGTATTAACTTGGAAAAATAAAGCAATGAATGCGAGTGATAAATGTAGTAGCATGCTAGCTCAAGTTCGTTGCCTCTTCATTGAATGTTTGTTCTAAGTTGATCTCCAAATGTATTCATTAGACTTAATGGCCTTGTACCCGTTGGAGATGAATTAGTGTAGGTTGGCACAGCGTGCCCATTGAGTGCATTTAATGCTTCTGACAAAAGTTGATTACCAACATTATTCTTCTGTTGAGTACCAATCCTATGATAATCACTAGTAGTTTAGAACACATAATCAAGTGATAGAAAGCTTTTTCTTAAACTGCTTAGTCGGGAAAACACGAGATTTGAATGAGGATTAAAAAGCTGATAAAACTTCTTTTATGATATAACTCGAGTAAGTGTTTGGGTAAAAGATTAAAACTTGAATAATGAAAAGCTTACTCAGATAGGTACTCAAACAAGTAGCCAAGAAGACAAGGTTTGAACAAGATTGAATCAAAACGAATAAGCGTCTTATACACGGGTAGATATTTGGGTAAAAGAAGTTATATTACTTAAACATTGATTACCGGAGAGAGTACTCGAATAATAAGTTTAAGAGAGAAATCAAAGACTATTGACATTAATTCCGGTACGTATTTGAATAATTAATCCATTACTCGGGTAGGTACTCGAGTAAACAGAAAAAATTTCCTTGATCAGAAAGAACTACCAACGTTGAGGATATAGTTTCCTCAAAAATATGCTCGGGTAAATGGATTTGAAAAACTTTTCACAGTATTACTCGACTATGTATTTGGGTAAAATATTTTCAGAAGCAAATTTTCAGTAAGATAGACACACTTTTGCTTGAGTATTAACTCTGAGACAGAAAGAAAACTTTACTCTGAAAAGTACTCAGATAAGTTAAAAACTTGGAGATATAGAAGAGGTTACTCAAGTATATATTTGGGTAAGACTTTTCTATTTGAAATTATTTTGCAAAAGATCAAGTTTTCAAAGAATACAAGACAGCACTTGAATATGAACTCAAGTAAGGCATTACTCGAGTACTAACTCGAGTAAAAGACTTCTTAAAACAAATTTTCTTTAAGGAACTCGAGAGAGTTATATTATCAAAAAACAAAGGAGGTTACACGAGTAGAGATGATCGAGTAAAACCTTTTATCACTGAAAAAAGATAACTTGATTATGTACTCAAGTGAATTGGCAAACCAGAACTTTACTTAAGAAACTTTAAATCTTATTTGGTTTGGGGAAAAAACAACTTTTGTCATCATCTAAACATTAATCTTAACATTAACAAATTGAGAAATTTTCAACTTCTATGATATGGTTGACAAGCCATGTAACAGTATTAAAAAGCTTGGTAATACGGAATTAACAACTAGTTTTCAAAATATTTTCATAAAATAAGTACAAATGATGTAATGGCAATATGGTTATTTTAGAAAATTTAAAATTTTTATTTAGGCATGTGCGACTAAAATGGAATTTTTCCTATTAAGGTGACTATTTGGGGTTTTCAAAATTGAAATATCATTTTATTGTCATTTTTTCCAAATATTTTTCATGTCTTAAGATTTGAAAACAAAAGACTTGTCTATGGATCAACCAAAAAAAAAAAATCACAAGGCTGCACATTCAAACTTGTTATTAATGTAAGAACATTATTCTATTTTTTTCCCTTATTATGATGAAACAGATTGTTACTAATTGTGTGAATCTGAAACTCCATTTCTTGCTTTCCTTTTTCACTTTTCTTTTTTCTTTCCCCCTCTTTTTGGTTTCTATTCCCCCTTCATTTGGACCCGTTTGGTTTCAAAAAGGGACTTCACTATAATCATTAATTATCATGCCACATAATTAAATGGGTTGTGATTTCTAGTTTAATTTCATAAAATAAAAGGGGAATCTTTTAGCTTTGGTGGATATGTACCAAATTAGCACTTTTTTTTTAACAAAGATGAAAGAGCTATTAATTAATTAAGCATATATATAAATTCATGGGACCGCGTATAAGATGCTTTATCCTATTAATTTCCACTACAAGTGGTGGCTGTTTTTTTTTTTGGGTCAAAAGGTGGCTGGCATGTTTGGAGGATGAAAACAAATGAACATGTACGATATTGCGATAAGGATTTATAAAACGACAACCACATATTATTTTATTCTGTTTAATTAGGATACAGTCACGTTTAAATTTTGCCAATATTAATAGTAACATTGTCACAATCTAGATCTAGAGTTCCAGAAAAAAAGGTTTATAAAACAGCAAGTAGATATTATTTTAATACTGCATGCCCATGGTGATTAGACAAAGTGAAGGAGATTAATCTGATTCTCTTTTAGGCAAGGTTAAGGGTTCAAAGCCTTTTAAATACAAAATAAATCATGTTGGAAAGGGTTTAATAAAAATTTAACATTAAATAATTGCATAAGAAGAATACTCAAATATAATACTATCCCATATTTTTAATATAGGAACTCGTTTGACTTTTATTTTGGTCTTAAATATAAAACTTCAATCTATTTTGTCTCTCATCTTTATTCATTTTTTTAAGGTAGTCCTTGTAATAATGATAGTTAAAGCCAATACACTTGATTAAAAATGATATTTTTGAAAAGATAATACTTATTTATTATAAATAATTAATTTAACTAGTTTTTGTAAATATACTAATATTAGTCAACTAGCTCTTATATTAAGGACCGGATGTAGTATTATGTTAGCTTATCTTTTTGGATGAGAAATACAGACTTTTTCTAATGGATATGAGTGTGTTCGATTATTTTCTATGCTTTCTAATTGATTATTGGTGTTTCTTTTATGACTTTTGTCGATTGTTATTTAATTACTGGCTTTTGGTGGGTTCAAATTTGTATTTTGGTAGATTATTTTTTTTAATCTATGATGATGTTTTGTGCGTTTGTTTTTCTGTTACTATTTTTTTATTTTGAAAATTGAGGGCTTGTTTGTTTTTGTTCTTTGTTTTTTTGTTCTCAAAGCAATTTTATGAAATTGTTTCTTAGACAATTTTTGAAAACAAAAAACAAAAGAATTTGTTTGGATAATAATTTTAAAAAATCATGTTTTAAAAAAAACCATAGAAAATCATATCAGTAAGTGATAGTTGTTACTGATAATGATAGGTAGTGAATAGTAGGTGAGAAGGGAAGAAAATTTCTCACAATTTTTCAAAACAAAAAATAAAAAACACAAAGTTAAAAACAAAAAAATATGTAAAAATTGTGTTGGATTTTTTAGCATTTAGAAACATGTTACTCTTTCTTGTTTTTTAAAACAAACAATTAAAAACAAATTACCAAACAATTTTTTTTTTTGGTTTTTCAGTTTTTAAAAATAAAAAATTGTTTTTAAAACAAAAAACTAAACAAACAAGAAATTACCTTTTAACGTGTGAAGGGATCTCATACACACTTTTTTTTTTTTAGAGATATAGGATATGTTTGGATTGGTGTTAGGCAAAACTGACTTCTAATCTAACTGACTTTTGCAACTGAAATTAGAATAAAAGTTAGTTAGAGTATGTTTGGATATGCGTTTTTAAAAAGTCAGTTGAAAAAATTAAAAGTTGTTTGGATAATTAATGAAAAAGTCAGTTTAGTTGTAAAATGACCGAAAAGAATATGAACTTTATTGAATAGTAGTGTTTGAAATTTTATATTTTTAATGTCATAATAGTTTAAAAAAATACATAAAATTATTATGACCAAATATAAATAGTTTATTTGTGAAATTATAAAATAAAAATATTTATTACAGAGAAAAATTTGAAAACACATTGTAGATAATTAATTAAATATATATAATGGACAAACATAAATATAAATTAAAATTCATTTGGTCCGAATAAAAACTCATTATGCTAACAAGGGAGATGAGGCAGAGGAGAAATGTGAGAGTAAATATGGGATGCTCATTTTTAATGATCATCATTTGAAAATGCAATTTGATAAGTCAGATTTTCTTCCGCTGAGTTCAATTGAGATTGAAGGCCAGAAGTTGGTTAGAAAAGTCAGGCTATCCAAACAATATTTTTATCCAATAACCCCAGTTTCACTCATTTCAATGGGCTTTTAGCGTTACAAACCGAGATCCAAACATGCTCGTAGTGTTTAGCATTATTATTAATCTTACAAGTTAAACTACGAAATATACAATTTTTTTTAATTTTTAACTTCTAAAATTATGTTAACTTATTCTTAACTTTCTTTTAAATTCAGTTGAACTTAAGAGTTAACTAATCAAGTTCATTTATTTTGCATTCCTACCTTATAAAATTGTGTTAACTTATTTTTAAACTCACGCTAGTTACGAACTTAGTTGAACTTGCAAATAACTCCATTAACTTCATCAAACTCGGTGAGCTCGCTGATTTTTTTTTTTTTACCAATTCCAGTGAGTCAAACATGTAATATTATATTCTACTCTACTGAAATATTATTTTAGGTTATTGGATGCTTCTTCTTTTTTTTGGGGGGGGGGGGGAGAGGGGAAGTGTTCCCATACCTATCTTACATCAAAATGGTATTGTTTGAGGTAAAGAAGGATGGCAACGAACTGAAATGGGAAAAGAGGGAAGCCATACGCTCTCCTTTTACGTTGATTGTAGCATAGAGCTTTGCGGTTTACTTTAGGCTTGTTTAGATATGAGGAACTTCAAAAACCAAACCATATTAATTTAATTATTAGGAAAATTAAGGGCTTGTAAACTTGTTTAGTAATTTATTTTTAGTTGGTTGTTTTGAAAAAAAAAAAAAACCAAAAAACAGTAACATGTTTCTAAAAACTAAAAAAACCAAAAAAATTTTAGGTGATTTTTTGTTTTTGCTTTTGTACTTTATATTTTTTGTTTTGAAAAATTAGAGAAACTCTCTCTTATCAGTGTTGACCCATCGTCCACCACACATCATTGCTGGCGACAGCCACCGGTCAAATATGATTTTTTTTTGGTTCTATATGTTATTTTTTAAAATAATTATCCAAAAATATTTCTTTTGATTTTTATTCTCAAAACTTATTTTAAAAACAATTTTATAAAATTGTGCTGAAAACAAGAAAATAAAAAACAGAAACGAACCTAATTCTCTAGTCGTTATATATATATAGTTTTGAATTATATCCCTATATTTTTTCCCATTATAGCAGGTTTTTTAAGTTAATTCCGTTAGTTTTTATGTTTAAAACTGTTTAATAAATGTTAACGCCATTAAAAAATTCATTGGACAGCAATGAGGAGGCAGACACTTAAAAAATCATTGAAGCGCTAAATTTCTGCGACAACGATTTCGTTGAATACCTGGGTTCATGGATTCTAAAAGCAAGGGGAAGAAATTTTGCTTCACAGAAAATGAATAATGAATAATTGGATACCAAGAAGAGTGTTTGGGTGCTGCGAAAATAAATTAAGAAAAATGAAAAAGCACAAAGCTTAGGCTTTATGGCGATTCCATTCTGGAATTTTAGAGTAGGCCATTTAGGAATTTTAGTCTGAACCAATATTCGAATTCTTTTTACTTATGTTTGGCGGAAAAAACGTGTAAAAATACACTTATTAGTAAGGAATTTGGAATGTCAGTTGCCCCATCTCCACTGCTCTATTCCTTAATTTTGCCCTACTTTCCAAATGTATTTTTCTTATTTCTTTTTACCATCAGATTTTATATAAAATGAGTGAAATTTTGATATCTCATGTGTCAAAAAGTGTTTTATTTTTTCAATTTTTATTATTTTTCAAAGAGAAGGAATTCTAAAATTGATGATATTTCCTTTTAATTTAGATACAAATTCTTTAAAAAAATATAAAAAATTGAAAACAACACCATTTTTGCCTCATGAGATATCAAAATTTTACTCATTTTATGTAGAATATAATGGTGAAAAGAAATTTTAAGAGAATAATATAAGAACTAGGGGAAAATTAAGAGGCAATAGAGATGGAGCAGCTTCCATTCCAAATCCGTCCAGTGAGGGGGGAAGAAGATGAATCAACTACCGTCAAGATGAAAATAGTTGTGATTACCCTTTATTTACTTTGGGAGAGCAATGAATGAATGCCAAGAAGCATATGAGAACTATTTTCCATTGGTAAAAATAGGAAAAGTAGTTCATAAAATGTTTTCAAATTATTACACAAGTATCTTTCTATTACAGGTAATTATATTCGACGCATTATCTAATATTAAATATAGGTACCTCTTCTAGTAGAAATTTGAATATTGATTCACTGTATTGCCATGAACTAACTCCTTCCACTATTCTTAACTTCTATTAGCATGATTGGAGAAATTTTATGGCCACTAGATAAAGAATCGAAGGTTATAATATCTTTTTTATATAAATAAAGTTTAAATAAGTTAGGTTCTAGAAGCTTATTAAAGTTATGATATACTTTTAAACTTAAATGATGCTTATAGAAGTACTTATAAATTACTAACTCCGATTTTATTTATAAGACCTCGTTTTTTAAATTACAAATAAGATTTACAAATGGGGTTTTCTAAATAGGATTTGAGGTAGAATAAATTACAGATTGTTCAAAGGTCCTAATTAGTACACATTCATTATGCCAAGTGATAAATGCCACGATGGGAGATGAAAGTGGAAATGGGCCTGCTCCATCAAATGGAGCAAATACTATTGGGCTGGGATTATCCAATGCAAGGGATGATGAAAGTAGAAGTTGGTCTGCTCCATCAGTTATAAACCTTCAGCTCCAAGTTTTATTTGTCGAAGAGTTTATTAGTCTTGGGTAACAATCATGCACCAAAGGAAGAGGAAGTTTTGTTCACCTATATCTCCCAATAACTTCTTCCTATTCACCCGTCTTTACCCGATCGTGCATGATGAGAGTGCGTTAAGGACAATTATCGGTTGGCGATAGTATTGGTAGTGATTCAAGTTGTGTCCGAAAACACTGTCACTAAAAATTATTTTGCAATGTTAAAATATGACACTCCTCGTAATTAAACGAATTTTTTCTTACAAGAAGATGGGGTAACATAATAGCAAAAATGTAAAGCAATAATGTTCTTCAGAAAATTATCAAATGAGGAAGGGATGAGTGCTCAAAGGAGTGTGTCTGACAAGTAATGAGTCAGACTTCCTCCTTTAACGCATTCACGCAAATTATTTACAGCACTATTTCCTTCAGTTCAAAATGAGAAAAATTATGTAATTAGGCCAACGTATTATTTATTTACTTATTTATTTACTGAAAATACCCCCACATTGCCAATGGGCTTAGCCATGTTCTACGCCATTAAGGGTGAGCAAACTATGAAACCCAACAATATGTTTTTCTTCTTTCATATCACTTCTTGAAACAAAACCAGAGAAAGAGAATTATGGAATTAAACACATGGAATTAAACACATACAAATAAACAAGAGCAGTACATTAAACAAAGAACATGCAACAAGAAAATCGATCGAAGAGGATTAATGCTATTCACCCGTCTTTACCCGATCGTGCATGATGAGAGTGCGTTAAGGACAATTATCGTTGGCGATAGTATTGGTAGTGATTCAAGTTGTGTCCGAAAACACTGTCACTAAAAATTATTTTGCAATGTTAAAATATGACACTCCTCGTAATTAAAAACGAATTTTTTCTTACAAGAAGATGGGGTAACATAATAGCAAAAATGTAAAGCAATAATGTTCTTCAGAAAATTATCAAATGAGGAAGGGATGAGTGCTCAAAGCAGTGTGTCTGACAAGTAATGAGTCAGACTTCCTCCTTTAACGCATTCACGCAAATTATTTACAGCACTATTTCCTTCAGTTCAAAATGAGAAAAATTATGTAATTAGGCCAACGTATTATTTATTTACTGAAAATACCCCCACATTGCCAATGGGCTTAGCCATGTTCTACGCCATTAAGGGTGAGCAAACTATGAAACCCAACAATATGTTTTTCTTCTTTCATATCACTTCTTGAAACAAAAACCAGAGAAAGAGAATTATGGAATTAAACACATACAAATAAACAAGAGCAGTACATTAAACAAAGAACATGCAACAAGAAAATCGATCGAAGAGGGATTAATGGAACGATTAAGGATTGATGATGAGGCTAATTATTTAAGCACGCTGGAACTGAACTTTCATGGGTTTATCAGAGAGAGCCAATCGACGACTGCGATTCTGATCCACAAACACTCCAACATCCTTGCATAGAACTTTGCAAAACTTGCACACACTTGGACAGTACATCAACTTATAATCATCCTCGTACTTCTCAATCTTGAACCAATTCCCTATGGTTTCTGGGCCTGGGTTTCCCAGAACCCCACCTGTAGTTATGAACCATTGTCCTGTCGTTGTGTCGAAGTCGTCCAGCTTCCACACTGTGCCCTCTTCACACGCCGTTGTTAGGTTGAACTTTATGTTTTGATCCGTCGACACACGAACAACACCTTCCAGAACAAACAAGTTCATCTTCATCATCAATATCAATATAATATGTAAAATAAAATAAAATCATTATTATTCCTGAACTATTCAATTCAATAGCTGTCATCTTACATGAGACGCCACGTTCTTTGATATCGATTTTCTGTTTTTTAAAAAAATAATTATTTTGTTATTTCTACAAGGAGTTTACAAAAACTTAGAATTCCGTAGTGTTATTACTACCATCTTCTCCCAGTGTAATATTTGCTACACGTGTACATCACATAGGATGCAAAAAATAAGTTTGGATGACTCATCCATATATCTTGAAATAAATTTATACAGAGCCGAGTTTTTGTATATATATACATACATATACATATATACACACACACATTAATTCCTTATTCTGAATATTGAAAGTAAACAACTAATTTATAAAGAAAAAATTAATTTAGTCAATCAAATGTAATGATATGTGTTGGCTTTTTTAAAGCATCCTTTTAATCATTTGAATGAAAAACTACTTTCTTGATTGAAAAAAAAACCTTAATATGTGTAAATTACAAAGAGTGTTTAGGCAAAAAATTATGAATTTGAAAGATAAGGTGGACTACGATATTATACGTAGGATCAAAGTAAATATATCTATTAGCTCTACATTTACGGTAAGTGAGAATATCAGTCACTTCCTTGGTGTAAGTCACTTGTAAAGGAAAATTTTTTGGTCATAAATATAAATCACTTGTAGATATTTAATAATTATTTTCTACTTTTATTATTATTTAATTCTAGTTGAAAAGAGAGAAAAATGAGGGGTGATAATGATTTGTAAACACAAAAAGAGAGAAAAAACTTTAATAAGGATAAATTTAAATTATTTTTATTAATTTAGTGCATTCCTTAATATGGGAAAATAAGTTACAAGAGATTTATAAGTACAGAATTAGTATATCGTAACTTCCTCTCATTTTTTTGATCCTGGAAATAGTAATACTAATGTGAGGCTGGGTAATAATTAAGAGCTCACATCCTCTACAGTTAAAGAAACTCAGTGACTCCTATCTCTAATAAAAAGATCCAACTAATAAGAAGAGATTATCATGGAAAAGTTATTTACGAGACCCTGTTAACCCCTGATAATATAGTGATTGAATCCAAATAGATTCCAAATTTAAAAAAACAATTCATCATATGATGGATCAGTAATGTAGTAGTATAATATATTACTTTAAAATCATGCTAATGCGTACTTCAATTCTTATAAAATAATTTATTTAACTTATGTTACTTAATCGAGATTCTAACATTTGTGTATTGAACAAAACTCACCTTTCTTAGGATTAACTGGTGTGAACTGTAATGGCAGGCCACGGAATCCCACCACAACCGCAACATTAAGAGGGCACGTCACGTTGACCGATCTCGATATGAGAACTAAGCCTTCGCCGTTCACACACGGCCCACGACCGTCGCACGGTGTTTCAGGCACTGGCCGGATGTAGTAATCCGTGCCGGCACGGACCTTCTTGCCGGTGGTGTCAACCACCTGCGCCGGTGAAGGACCAGCCGCTGCGAACAGTGTTTGAGTGCTCACGGCAATGAAAAACGCAAAAACTGGAAATGTAGACTTCATATTCTCTCTTATCTTCTTCGACTTATTTTTGATTATGAGGGTTCCAAGAAACCAAAAGCATGAATTTATAGTGCTAATAACGCGTATAATGAAAACTATGGATTTCAATCGATAAGATAAGAAACTCAGCGATTTTGAAATTTGACCTGTGGGAAGTTTCCAGATTAAGTCATATATAGCATAAAAGTACATTCAACACTCCAATTTTATATCTAGTATCTTGATCTTTTTTTGGAATAGATTCAGTATCTTAATATTATTTTTTGATTGCATCCACCACCCTAATATATTTACATTAAAATAAGATTAGAGTATTGGATGTGTCAAAAAATAAGATCAGAGTGCTTCATGTACCATAAAAAAATTTGGAGTGTTGGATATACCTTAACTCTGTTATATAAATATATATATTATAATATTATAATATAATGGCAAATGCCAATTCCCCACGTCTGGTGGCGATTCAAACAAGAAACCATTTTATGTTACTATTTTGCCTTTGACCAAAACTTGCGTGCTTGACAAATGCCAACCTAACTTTGTTTCCTTCTGGCCCCCAGTGATTCAATTGTTTTGTCTATGCATTAATCAATTAAGAAAGGTTTATGCACCGATGCATATACTTCCTGTGAACCTAAATGTAAAAATCAGATGTGAAGTTTGCTTTGACCTTAAATAATTGAATATTTTAATTTATTTTATTTCTCAAATTCACAATTTTTTTTTTAAAATTAGATTACACAAGTTAAATAGGATATTTTAATTTTAAAGAAACCAGCATGCATTTTTTAGAAATAATTAATTTAACTAATTTTTTAATCTATACAAATTAATTATTTAACCTATATATGTAGGACCAAAGAGAATTTTTTTAATATAATTTTATTATTCTACAGTAAAAATAAAAAAGCGGGTTTTATTTGTTGTTTTAACCCACGCTAAAGTTTCACTGATGCTTTTGAAAATGGTTGAAATAGTGAACAAAAAATGCCTGTAAATTATTCATGTTTAGATCTGTACGTAAAAGACTTGAACAATTGACAGCATTTAGAAGACGATAATAAGCTGTCAAGTTCAACAAGGTAAGAAAAGTACAAAATATTCTTCTAGTCTTAAATATAAGACTTATTTTATAGTATAATTTACATTACAAAATGGGTCTCATATTTAAGATGAAAAAGTAATTATTTTTTTGCACAATTAATCATAGATATCAGGAACTATTTCCTTTTCTTTTTTTTTTTGACACAAAGTTCCTTTTTTCTTTACACACGTGGGGAAGCAACTAAATGGAATTATAAAATATTATGAAGCTGCTAACGTATAAAAAAAATTATGAATTGGAAAACAAATGGAGCTTTAATCGTAGGTAATTTTTATAAATTAATAAAAGGAAAATTAATTTTAAATGCTTTAACTTTTAACTCAGTTATAACTCAATTTCTTAAGAATGGCCTCCATATGATTTAGTTTATGAATTTTTGACTAACTAAAAACTCAGTTCTTCTCTTTTCATTGTTTTTTTGTCAAAAAAATAATCCTTATCAGCATAAGTCATACATAGTCCTATGTGGAAATTAATAAATGCTAGTATGTCTGTGAAGTAATCATCTCCATAATCATCAACTTTCCTCCGACCAGAAAGCTGGCCGTAAAAATCATTCTTCATCTGTTTACAATATACTTCTCTAATCTTATTTATAAGACATTTTTAACATATTTCACATAAATAAAAAAAATATTTAAATATATTAACTCTCTGTTAAAATATAACAACTTTTTAAATTTACCTTGATTCAATATATACAACTTTCAAAAAAGATAACTATCTACAATATAATAAACGAAGGACGAAATAGTACATTTGCATTAAAAATTTAACGAAGTGACTTATAAATGTGACAAAAAAAATCTTCTCTCTTTGCCCTATAAATAGGACCAAAGGAGTAAATCACTTTAATCAATTCATCAAAATAAAAAATAATAATTAACTTATTAAATATGTCTCAAATTAGTATTTTTCTTAAATTTACTTATATTAAATGAAGTTATGAAGGAAAAAGAAAAAGAAAAATACAAAGAGTTATATTTAGCTATTAATTACAAGAATAAAAATTAATAAATAAGCATTGACTACTCATCAAGTCACTTATATTTTAGACCCAGATATTTTTTCAGAAGCAATTTGAATTTATATTGCAGAGGAAAAGCAATGAGTATTCAACTCTAAAGGTGTTTTAGCCTCTTCGTCATCATCGCACTAATTTCCCCAAAATAACCTCGTGGCTTCACCCTTTTCTAGCAACTGTTTCCCTATTAAAATTTCAAATGAGGATTTAATGATTTATCCTATTTCCCCAAAAATAAATAGAAATTTAATAAAATACCCAACTTAAAACTAGTTTACTAAGAGACAGCCCACGTGTACAAGTGGGTTTGCAGATTTGAACACCGACTTGATGATATTATTTATTCAACAGCTTTTCTCAATAATTAATTAGGGTTTAATGAATTTAAAGAGAATAAGGATAAGATCATATAAGATATTGTTTTATGTTTATAAGCCAGACTTTTCCACGCTCATCAGAATTTCAATGACGTAAAGCAATTAGCTAACTGCTGTGGCTTGGCCAAATACGATTCAAATATATTATGATATAAAAAATTATTTGAAGTTAATATTTATTAATATCAATAGTTAGTTAAGTAATTTCAAAGCTATAGGCGACGTAACGACGACGCACAACGAAGCATGAGACCTTCTTTAATTTACTATCTATTAGTATCTTAAAAGCCAAACCGAATATTAAACCAGAAAACTAATGGTTCATGATTCATACGATCGGAACGGTCAAACCAATAATAAAATAATTAAATAAAAATTAATATTATATACTTATATAATAATATATGTATAAAAATAAAATATTAAGTTACAAAATGATTTAAAAACAAACTTAAATAATTCAATCTCATGATACATTTACCAATTTATATAAAATATATCTTACAATTCACAAATTATTGATAATAATATAACAAAAATACATATGTTTAATTTTGTATTAATAATTTTATTTTGGGTAATGAAATAAATAATCACTACTAGAAAAAAACCATTTAACAACACAAAACAACAGTGATTAAGAAGAAAAACACCATGAAAAAAAAAAGAGGTGGCATTTTTGTAAATAAATTCGGTGACTGTTAACTTTCCACGGTGGTTATTGAGAGAACTGCCGTGGAAAGTACTTTTAACGGTGATTTCCACGTCGGTTTTCTTAATAACCGCCGTGAAAAGTTTTAAAATATACCATGATAGGGTTCATTTTTCATCATTTTCATAATTTCATATCAAGTACAAGTGGAAATAGGCCAGCAGCTTGTCAGGGGCCTGTTTTAGGCCTGATTAGGCCAGGCCTGTTAGGAAAAAAAAATACAGGCTCAGGCTTTTTTAGAAGCCTTTTTCGCTTAACAGGCCAGGCTCAGGCTCCGAGAGAAGCCTATAAGACTTATCAGGTTGGCCTAAGCCTGTTATGTTTTTCCACATAATAAGTGGATTATGCAAAACGTAGGCCTTGAACCCAAGACCTGTGAGTGGATGAAAAGTTACTTCACCACTGCACCATTACGTTTTGTTGTTACTTCTTTTACATAATATATAATTTTAAATCCTGTTAAGTAAATTGGCTAAAAAATTATTTACTCCACATTAGGTTTTCATTTTCCCCTCTTTTCATTTCAGTCTTTGACTCTTCGGTCCAATTTTCAACAGTCGGCACTCCTCTCAGTCTCTCACAGACACGGTCTCACCTTGGCTCTCAAAGACTCAGACTCTACTCTCTGCCTCTTTGGTCTCCTTCTCCTACCTTAGTCTCAGTCTCTCAGAGTCAGACAGACAGCCACGCCTGACGTCAGCATCACTCAGCATCAAAGTGAAGGATGGTCAGTGGCGCAGTCGCTCAGTCGCCTACCTTTCTTTAGTCTTCATGCTTGTGCTTTCCGATCTCTATATCCTCAGCGACGTCGACTCCGAAGCCTAAGCCACAGCATCGGAGGCGTCGAGTCATCCTCCTCCTCAGTCCTTGCAGTCACAGGTCACAGTGACTCCCAAGCCACATCTCGAAGGTCGAAGCTTGAACCATCATCGTCAGTCCTCATTGCTCGACGTCGACAACTTTACTCGTGAGTCCTCATTGCTCGTCTAGCCAGGTAAGCTTCCTACAACTTGTAATTTGAGTAGATGCAAAACGTGAACCCATAGCTTGATTACAGAACCGTAGATGTAATACTTTCCGGTTAGAGCTCTCTATTCTCTGTGGAGATGATTTTGTTATTAAGCCAAGTATAATACAATGTCTTTGACTCTTCAGTCCAATTTTCAACAGTCGGCGCTCCTCTCAGTCTCTCACAGACACAGTCTCACCTTGGCTCTCAAAGACTCAGACTCTACTCTCTGCCTCTTTAGTCTCCTTCTCCTACCTTAGTCTCAGTCTCTCATAGTCAGACAGACAGCCACGCCTGACGTCAGCGTCGCTCAGCATCAACGTGAAGGATGGTCAGTGGCGCAGTCGCTCAGTCGCCTACCTTTCTTTAGTCTTCATGCTTGTGCTTTCCGATCTTTATATCCTCAGCGACGTCGACTCCGAAGCCTAAGCCACAGCATCGGAGGCGTCGAGTCATCCTCCTCCTCAGTCCTTGCAGTCACAGGCCACAGTGACTCCCAAGCCACATCTCGAAGGTCGAAGCTTGAACCATCATCGTCAGTCCTCATTGCTCGACGTCGACAACTTTACTCGTGAGTCCTCATTGCTCGTCTAGCCAGGTAAGCTTCCTACAACTTGTAATTTGAGTAGATGCAAAACGTGAACCCATAGCTTGATTACAGAACCGTAGATGTAATACTTGCCGGTTAGAGCTCTCTATTCTCTATGGAGATGATTTTGTTATTAAGCCAAGTATAATACAATGTCATGTATTTTTGTTTCACGAGCAAGAATTTGTAATGTTTGCTACTGAATTTTATTTTAATGGCATGGAAATGATGATAAATTCTGAATTAGGTTTGCTACTGAATTTTGTTTTAGTGGTATAGAAGAATGAATTAGCAAATGATAGGGTCTATAGGAATGAAGAATTTGGATATATGTAATTACAAGATTAATTAGGAAATGATAGGGGGTTAAATTTTTCTCGGTTGGTGCTTTTAGAGTTCAGATAGTTTTTCCTTTTAATGTTGTGTTACTGTTGATACATGATTGTTTTTTTTCCAACTTATTTTACTGATATTTTGCATCAAGAATGGAATACTAATATATGCTTTGTGATCCATTTCTAGTTAATGTCATCTCCATTTGAGAGTGAAACAATGTCATCTAATTCAGTTCCTTCAAATGCTATGATGCCATTGTCTAGTCAACAAGCACCAATAGATTCTAGTCAACAAACTAATGAAGAAAATGATGGTAGTGATAGTATTATTCAAAAGAAGAGGTGAAAAACCTCTACCATTTGGGAAGAATTTGATCAAGTTGAAACCGATAAGGAAATGAAAGGGAAATGCAAGTATTGCAAACAACTACTTGCATATTTAGGGAAGGGAGCTAGCACCAGCCATCTTTGAAGACATATCCAAGCTTGTTTGCAAAGGAAGTTGCTTGTTGCTTCACAAAACAAGCAACCCGCAATTCCGTTTCAACCTTCCAATATGAACATTAATCCATTTTTGACACCGGGTGCTAGATATTCTAATGAAAAGATGAGGGAAATAATAGCTACTGCAATTATGGTGCATGAACATCCTGTTAACATTGTTGAGGATGAAGTTTGGATGTAGGGCTTCCAATATGCAAATTTTGAATTTCAAAAAATCTCTTGCAAGACAGCAAGAACTGATTGTTGTGCCATATATGAGGCAGAGAAGAAACAATTGAAGGCCTTATTAGAGGATGTGAACAAGATAAGTTTGACTACTGATATGTGGAAATCGGCTCACCAAGTAGTTGAATACATGGTTATCATCAGGCATTTCATTGATTCGGGATGGAGTCTTCAAAAGTGAGTTTTGAGTTTTGTGAAAGTTCTTGCTTCTAAACGAGGAATTTGATGTGGCAGATGCTATCTTCAAGTGTTTGAAGGCTTGGGGTATTGAAAACAAAGTGTTTTCCGTGTCAGTTGACAATGCCTCTTACAATGATTCTTGTTTAAGAGCTCTTAAGGACACGTTATCACTTAGTAGTTCATTACCTCTAGGTGGTGATTTGTTCCACGTTAGATGTTATGCACACATATTAAACTTAATGGTGGAAGATGGCCTTGGAAGAATTAGGGACATTATACATAATGCTCGTGAGAGTGTGAAATATATTAATCATAATGACTCAAGACTGAAAGCATTTTGTGATGTTGTTGAGCAGAAACGCTTGAAGGAAAGAAAGCTTATTCTTGATTGTCCAACAAGGTGGAATTCGACATATAGGATGCTATCTACTGCTATGAAGTTCAAGGTTGTCTTTCCTGATTATAAGGAAAGAGAGCCATATTACAACTATGCACCATCAGAAGAGGATTGGAATAAGGTTGAGAAAATTTGTAAACTCTTAGAAGTATTTAATCTAGCCACTCATGTCATTTCAGGTAGTGAGTATCCCATTGCAAATTTGTATCTTCCTGAAGTTTGGAGAGTGAAACAAGTAATTGACAATGCCATAGAAGATGGTGATTTCTTCATAAGAGAAATGGCAACTTTAAGAGAAGTTTGACAAATATTAGGGAGAATGCAATATGTTAATGGCCATTGCAAGTGTTTTGGATCCCATGTGCAAATTATATGTTGTTAATTATTGTTTTCCTTTAATTTATAAGCTTGATTATGTGGCTTCTAAGAATATAGATAAACTAGTGAGTGCTTTGAAATCAATGTATGATGAGTATGTAAGCATGTATAAAGGAGAGACAACAAGTGGTGATGAAGTTGATAATGCTGGTAACAACTCTTCTACCAATGCCCTGGTTCTTCTATAATCACTAGATTTGACCAAATCATGAGCATTGTTCGTGAAAAGCAAGCAGTTTCCCCAATGAAATCAGAATTGGAAGCTTATCTTGAGGACGGTGTTTACATTCCTGATGGTAGTTCTAACTCCTTTAGTGCCTTGGAATGGTGGAAAAATAATAGCATGAAGTATAAGATTTTATCTAAGATGGCTGCTGGCATATTAGTTGTTCCAATCTCAATTGTGGCATCAGAGTCCACTTTTAGTGCTGGAGGTAGAGTTATTGATGAATATCGTTCCAAATTAAATGAAGAATCAATTGAAGTACTTATTTGCGGTAGAGATTGGCTTCGCAACAAGTATGGCTTGAGGAAAAAACCAAAGGTACAAATTTTATATTTTAAAAGTTATATCGTTTCCTATTCTTTTTTCTTCTTAGATTGTATATGATCTAATATTATACATTTGATTTCTTTTTTTTTAAGGTGTTGGAACAAGATGAAGAAATTATATTCAGAATTTAATGATTTGCTACTGGTGGCTATTCTTCTTAAACTTGTTGTGTTGTAATGTTGTTGTATTTGGTATGTTCTTGTTGATTAATAACATCATATCAACTTGTATTTTAAGTACTCTTGGATTACATTTTATTTAGTCATATGCTCTTTCTCTGTTTGTGTTTGGCAACTCTTGTTCAGATTATTGGTGGCTTGTTTCAACCTGTTTAAAGGCATTTGGCCTGCATTCTATCAAGGCTTGTTTTCGGCCTGTTTAAAGACATTTGACCTATATTTTGTTAAGGCCTGTTTTTGGCCTATTGGAAGGCTTAGGCCTGTTAGCCTGTTTATAGTTTTTTTAAAGAATACAGGCCTGTTAACAGGCTTTAGGCTAGGCCAGACCTTTATGTTAAAAGGGAAGCCTTTAACAGGCCACAGGCCAGGCTCAGGCCTATTTGATACAAAACAGGACTAGCCTGTTAAGGCGATGGCCTGACCTGTTTCCATCCCTAATACCAATACGCTGTGGTCCCCTTCTGTCTGACCACGAACAAACTACCATCACCGGTCATTCCCCCCTCTTTCCTGCTGTTTAAACTCCTTCATTTCGCTTGTGATTGCTTGCCGCCATCCACTGTTGTTTCAATGCCCATCTTCTCGCATTTGAATCGTCTCTACTGAGTAAGTATCCTCTTTTTTTATTCTTTTCAATTTTTCTTAGTTTCTAGGATGTTTTGACTATAAAAATCTGTTATATTTCAAACAGGTTGGTTAGTTTTACATTTTGGTTGCCTTTACATTGTTGATTTTGCGTTTTTTTTATGTGTTTGAGGTGTTGATTGGTGACATTTGGTGTGAGAAAATCTCAATTCCTTTCTATATACGGCATTAGAAACATATTTAAATTTTTAAGTTGATTAATTTTGAATTTTTGAATTGTTTATAATTTTTTATATTTATTTTGAATTTTTGGTATTTTTTATGTAATAAACTTGAGAACTTAGTAATAATAATCTGTTCAGTGTTTTGTAAATTTTTTTTTCCGTTATGAACTTTGACTGATGATAAAGTGTTGTTTCAAATTTCATTATAAATGGATATTATTTGTATTCCTGTTTTGGATTCAAAAATTTTAGCTTTAAGAATCTTTATTCATTGAATTGGTTTGAAATTAAATTTTTATTTTTATTTTATTTGTTATATTTTTTAAAATTTATCATGTCTTTGTTTATTACATTGTTAAGTTAGTTTGGTTGATTGATTGATTTTTTTTAAAAATAATTTAGAATTTGTTATAGGAAAAATTAAAATGGAGGACTTGAAAAGAATAATATTTTTACAAAAATTTACTTCTTTAAGTATGTGTTTTAATTTATTTTTACAAAAAGCTAAATTTTATATACAAATCTATTTTTATTTTTTTATATGACTTTAAATTAGAAGCAAGTGTTCGAAAAGAAATTATATTAAATTAATTTAATATTTTTATAAAACTTTATGCATGTTGAAATATGTTATGAAAATTTTTTTAGTTTTGATTAAAATAATAAAAATAATTTTTGTTTAACTATTTTACAAAACTTATATATGTTTGTTTGATTATATATTTTTATCAACATTTTCGCTCATTCACTATATATAACAATTTTTTCAGAAATTACTTAATCTAATTTTTAAAAGTAATTACATATTTGATTTTTTTATTATAATATATTTCATAAGACAAACAGGGTTCAGAAAAAAAAAATAGAGATAAAGAATTTGTCCTCATCTTAGTGAATGAAGAAAATTTTATTTTTGATTAAAAATTTTGAGTGCATTTTGTTTCTAAATTGATGTTTGTCTATTTAATTTTTTATTATTTATGGTCCTTTTAAATAATTAAAATTTTTAATATTCTTTATAATAAATGTAACTTTTCTTGGTCCTTCACTCTAATTTTTTCTTTGTTATATATTTAAGGGGAAATTTTGTCAATTTTTTTTCAAAAAAAGACATTTCCTTTAATTTGTAATTAAGTGTTAGTCAAATTTAATTTATTGATTGACACTTAACTATTTTATTTATTTCAATATTTGAATAAAGGAGTTAAAATTAAGCTTGACAACTATGCTCATTGACTCTGTAGAACAATGGATCGTAGTTGAATGAAAGTTTAAGAGAATTAGCAAAGAATATAAGGATGGGGTTGAAAGGTTTCTTGAGTTTGCTCAGAGAAATTCCCCTTGTAAAAGAGTTAGATTGTACTATTGTCCTTATGTCAAATGCTTAAATAATAGTCAACGGAGTATTATTTAGATAAGAGAGCATCTTATCTATGATGGGATAAATTTGAAGTGTACAAATTGGATATGGCATAGAGAAATTAGAAAGACTATATTGTCTGGAAAGGAAAAGGTTGTGAATGAAGACTTTGGTGATAGAATTTCGGATATATTTCATGACATAAGGTCTGAGTCCTCTACATAGTTCTCTCTTACATGTGAAACTTTGTGTAGTGATGCAGAGACACCTTTATACCTAGGGTGTAAAGATGATTATATAAGGTTGACAACCGTGTTGAAATTGATGAACTTGAAGGCAAGAAATGATTGGATCAATACTAGTTTCACGAAATTGCTTGAACTGTTGAGTGATATTCTTCCAAAAGGGAATTCACTTCCAAAACAAATGCATGAAGCAAAGAAAATTTTATGTCCAATAGGTTTGGAATATGAGAAGATACATACATGCCCTAATGACTGTATATTATTCAGAAATAAGTATGAAGGGTTGAATAAGTGCCCTAAATGTGGGACTTCAAGATACAAAGTTAAAAAAGATGATAGTGATTATAATGAGATGACCAAAGTTCCTCCTTTGAAGGTTCTGTGGTATCTTCCAATAATACTACAATTTAAGTGTCTATTTGCTAATGCCACAGAAGCAAAGAACCTAAGATGGCATTTCGATAAGAAAATATGTGATGAAAAGTTTTTTCACCCAGCAGGTTCTTCTCAATAGAATACAATAGATAAAAATTTTTCTCAATTTAGTAGTGAGCCAAGAAACCTTCGGTTAGGGCTTTGTATGAACAGAATTAATCCATATGGTAATCTTAGTAGCACACACAATGTTTGGCCAGTGCTCCTCATAATTTATAACTTGCCTCCTTGGTTATGTATGAAAAGAAAGTATATCATGTTATCTTTGATGATCTCAGGACCAAAACAGCTGGGAAACAATATTGATGTGTATTTGGCACCTTTGATTGAGGATCTGAAGAAATTATGGGAGGAAGGTGTCACATTCCAGAAATTTTCATCTGGCAATAAAGGATCAAAATTTGGGATGAGGGTCAATATAGGAACTAGATGGGGAGACAAAACAAATTTTGATATGAAACCCCGAAAAGGTTGGACTGACATTTCTGTAATTATTGGTCTAAGAAGGGCAAAACGGAAAAATTTGAGAAAATTTCCAAAAAATCCATGAAAAATGAGAGAAGTGTAGAGTAGAGGTTTTGAAAAATCGATTGAGGCCTGAAAGGTGGAATTATAGTTAAAATGAATTATTATGGAATTTCTCGTAAACAGAGGTTTTTCAAGAAATTATTGGGAAAATAAAGGAAAAAAATTGTTTGAATTAGTTAGAGGCCTCAATAAATTTGTAATATTGATGAAAAATTCATCTAAATATTTATTTGAATTTATAAAATTGGTTTTAGGCCTTGGAAGCTCAAGAATTAATTCTAGGGAATTTATTTTCCCTCAAAATTACTGATAAAGACCTAATCAGAGAGAATTCAAAATAAATACCTAGAGGTGGCAAAAAATTCTGAAAATTTTCAGATCATATTCTCATATTAAAAGGTGAATTATCATAGAGAGAAATGAATTTTTGGAGGTCTGGAAAAATTGTAGAATGTTACTAGTGAATAGTAACTGATAAAGTTTCAAATTAGTTTGAGATAGTGATTTGGTTTGTGGGCCATCTTTTTAGACCAGCCCAAACCATTTGTGAGGCCCACAATGGACCCATTAAAGGTTCAATTTTGTGTACATTCCAGATTTCAGCATTTTTATTAAATAAAAAGTGAAAAATCATGGAAAATGCTTGGAAAAATCTAGCAAATGTACACTTGTTCAAATCTGAAGGTTTGAGGCACTTGATGGCTGCCAACACATCTCCTTATCTATCATTTGGGCGTGCTGATTAGGGGGAAGTGGCAGAATTTTTGGTTTATAAATACCCCTTGATAATACAAAGAAAATATTAGAAAATTAGGAAAAATAAGGGGAAACCCTACCACTGTTCATCCAGCCATCTTGCATGAAATTCTTGAGGATTTTTAGCAAGAAATCATCCAAAAAATAACAAGAAAACACTAAGGTATGTCCAAGCATCAATATCCCTAAGTTTTACATTGATCAAATAAGGATTTTTGCTTGGAAAAATACTGGAAAAATGTTAGAAAATTCTGAAAATTTTGGGTGAGATGTGTGATACTTAGAGAAGGATAGAAGCCTTAATAATCAAGTGGAATAAGGAAGATTAAGTGGTGTATGGATTGATTTTGGATGAAATCAAGTTAGGGTTTAAGGGGGACGACTTTGGTCTACTACTGTTCATGTAGAACCAATTTGATTTTACTTGATTTGATGATTTCAATGGATTTAAAACATGTTTTTGTATGGGGATATGATGTTGGAAAGTGTTTAAAATCATTGGAATCAAAAATGGAATTTTTGGAAAACTAAGGACCCTTATTCAGCCAAATCAGGTTCATGGGGAATGAGTTTGAATATCAAAAATCTGATTGCACCATTGGATTCCTCATGAAAAATTGTGTAGGATTGAGTTATGAGATGGTTGATTCTAAAGAAGGAATCAATTTGTTAAAAATCAAAGGAAAAAAGGGGAAATTGTTGAGTTAATGTTTAAGTATTGAAATTAAGTTGTTTTGTGATTAATATGGCCTATGATTATGCTTGGTTTACTAGGCATTGAGAGGAGGAATTAAGGAGAAGCATTGCTCCTTGAGGAATTAATTGGACAAGCTTTACAAAGGTAGCTTTGAATTATAATTTGATTGTTTATCTTGCTTATTTGTTGTTATTGTTGTTGCCTGGATTGGTGGAACCTTGTGGTGATCTTGATTGTTTGATTGGCAATGGTTATGCTTTGGACAAATGCTTTATGGTATGTCAATGTGGATAATATGATGTTCCTCTCCTTGCATGATATTTGATATGACTTCCTATGAGTTGGGAATGGTTTGGATTGCATGACATGTCACAATTAAACTTGCACTAATTTACATGATAATTATAATTCATATACTACTGAGATTTCTTCGAAATCTCATTCCTCCTATGTTATTTTATGCACTAATTAGGAAGTGGACCAAGCATGGATCAAGGGAAGGATTTGGCCTTAGAATGAATGGGTTTTGTATATGTTGTGCCATATATTGGAAACTTTTGCAATGTGTAATGAACTTTACATGGATTTTGTAATAAGTTATGGATGCCATTTTGATGTAAATTATATTGTTATTCCATGTTCCAATGTTGGGATTATGCTTAATGCATTGTGGAAAGGATGTGGATGAAGGAAAAAGAAGAAATAAATCAAGAAAATAGACATTAGGAGATAAAATCTCCCTAAATAGTGTCAAACTTGTGCCACATGAAATAATGAGCAATTGTTCGAATTTGGGCATGAAATTTTTCAGGCAAGTCGATCTCATTTTTAGCTTTAAAACAAGTGGTAATTCATTAAATTTGGAGTTGTGTGCTAAGAGTTATGCCCTTCCAAAGTTGGGTAAAAATACTGGAAATTCAAAAATTTACCAAATAAACAGTATACTTTGACAAATTCCTGGAATTATTATGGATGGAATTGGACCTAAAAATTATTTTTCTTCCATAGACCTCTTATCAAGCTTCGCATGAAAATTAGAACCACTTCGTTTCAATTTTTATAGATTTAGTTATGAATTTTCAAAGTTAACCCATTTTTGGATGAACAGTATACAGATAGGATGAACAGTAAAATCCTGAATTTTAAAATTTTTCATCCGAAAATGTTACGAAACGATTTATATTGATTCCAATTAATGTATGATGGATTATAAAGAGAGGTGTGACAGAAGGTGTTGATGTGTTCGATGCATATAAATAAGAGACCTTTAATTTACTTGCCATGATCTTCACCCCGGTAAATGACTTTCCAGCATATGGAAATTTGTCAAGATACATTGTTAAAAGACATAAAGCATGTCCAATATGCAAAGAAGTCACCTACTACATGCAACTTAAACATGGTAGGAAGACAGTCTACCTGGGTCACAGAAGGTTTCTTAGTCGACACCACCCTTACTGTAAGTTGAAGAAGGCATTTAACGGCTCACAAGAATATCAAATGGTTCTAATACCTTTAATTGGAAAAGAAGTTTATCAACAGGTGGAAGGAATTAATGTGGTCTTCAGTAAAAAACAAGAAGAAGACTGTCGGTGAGAGGAATATATGGAAAAAAAGATCTATCTTTTTTGATCTTCTATATTGGTAAAGCCTTGATGTGAGGCATAGTCTAGATGTGATGTATGTGGAGAAGAATGTGTGTGAGAGCCTTGTTGGTATACTTTTACATATAAGTGGAAAGACTAAGGATGTAATCAATGCAAGATGGGACTTAGTCAAAATTGGAATAAGAAAACTCCTCCACCCACAAGAAAGAGAGGGTAAGAGGGCTTATTTACATCTAACTGCACACGCATTATCAAAAGAAGAGAAAACAAGTTTCTGTGGTTTTGTCAATAGCATTAAGGTGTCACAAGGTTATTCTTTTAATTTGAGCAAACTTGTTTCAATGCAAGATTTGAAGATAACAGGGATGGAGTCTCATGATTGTCACGTGTTGATACAACAATTACTTCCACTTGCTATTCGAGGCATTATGAAAAACAATGTGAGAAGCACTATTACAAGACTTTGTATGTTTTTCAATGCCATTTGCAGCAAAGTCATTGATCTTGCTGAGTTAGATGAATTAGAAAATGAAGGTTATGTGATACTCTCCCAATTAGAAATACACTTTCCTCCATCATTTTTTGATATTATGGTCCACTTGATAGCCCACCTTGTGCGAGAGATAAGACTTTGTGGTCCTGTATGTTTAAGGTGGATATACCCATTTGAAAGATGCATGAAAATCCTAAAAAGGTACTCTAAGAATCCTGATCGGCCTAAGGCTTCAATTTTGAGAGATATGTAGCTGAGGAGGCAGTTGAGTTTTGTAATGCATATCTTGATAGGATAAAGGCAGTTGGACTTCCTCAATCTCGACATAATCAGGGGAGAAGCAAGGGAACACGGGGTGTCATAGTGAGGTCTATGTCAAGAGAAGTTGTAATGCAAGAATATCTATATATTTTAAACAACACAGATGAATTTTTGCCTTACTTGAATACTCACAAGAATATGTTGAGGAACTTAAACCCAAGAAAGAACAATATGCAACTAGCTAATGAGCATAACAATTCATTTATAGAGTGTTTTAAGCAAAAAGTGTTAAAGAATGGCAATCCTTCCGAAACAATACAGTGGCTAGCTGTAGGGCCTTGTTTTGAGGTTGTGTGTTGGGCGGATATGACATAAATGGTTATTCATTTTACACAAAAACCAAAGACGATAAGAGTACTATATAGAATAGTGGGGTGATGATAGTAGCCGAAGCTATGCATTTTGCTAGTTTAAAAGATAAAAACCCAATATTGTTGTCAATGTCCTATTATAGAGTAATAGAAGAGATATGGGAGGTTAGCTATACCAAGTTTAAAGTACCCATCTTCAAATATAAGTGGGTTAATAATAATGCTGTGTAAGTAGATGAAGAATTTGGATTTGTTTTGATTGATCTTGAGAGGGCTGGATATGAGATGAGCCATTTATTTTAGCAAGTCAAGCAAAACAAGTGCTTTATGTTACTGATCTAGCAAAGAAAAAATTGTCTATCGTGCTCTAAGGTAAGAGGCAAGGAGTTGGTGGAGATGACAGTAACTCAGAGTTTGAACTTGATGAAACCCCGCCTTTCACAGCTACTCGACCTAAAACAGTTGAATTAGATTTGGTAGATGATGACTATGCTGTTAGAGATTATCATTGTGAAGGAATTTGGGAGGATAATTGTTGTAAGGCTTAAATAAATTATTTGATATTTTTTTATTAAATTTATTTCATATTTATCATTTATTCATAATGTGATGTTTTTTGTTAAATATACTTGATGTTTTATGTTAACTTTACTTGATGTTTCTTATTCTTACATTTATTGGTTGTTTGTTCTTTGAACAGGAAATGGACGAATTCGGTCAACAGGGTTCTAGCGACGATAGCTCCTTTACTACCAAGAGGAAGGGTAGAGGGCTAACTCGTATGAGGTATTTGGCTTTATGTGATGAGACCACACAGCCCATGAGGATTACAATAGAGTTTGATGATGATTTGAAAGCTGGAGGACCTAAAGGGGTTCAATTTACTAGTTATGTGGGCTATCTTACACGGAGTAAAATTGGGATTGACATTTATAATTGGAGGATGGTGGACAAAGATTTGAAGCAAACTATTTGGGAGGATATTTTGGTACATTACGAATTCTTTTCTTTATTTGTTTCAATTATAATTGCTTATTTACTTATAACTCTATTGTATTGTCTTGCAGCTGACATTTGATATTCTTGCAATTGAGAAAATGAGAGACCGTTTGCTTAAGCAACTTGATAAACAATGGAGGAATTTTAAATCTATGCTTACAAGAGAGTATCTTCGTGAAAAAAGAAAGGGTGAGAATCCTAAGGATCGATACTCTTTTATTAGTGACGAGGCATGAGAGAGGTTTGTGAAGCAACGTGAAGATCCTGCATTTCAGGTTTGGTTTCTTTAAACTTAGTTTTTAATCAATTTATATTTTATTCAACTAAACTAATTTTGGTGAATTTGTTTCATTGTTTAAGCACTAAGTAAGAAGAATAATCAAATATCTGAGCAGAATGTGTACCCATATACCATGTCTCATGTAGGGTACGGTGGGTTGGAAAGAAGTATAATGGAGGAGCAGAAAAAGAATGCACAGATAGCTGCTCCTTAAAATCCTACTTGCTACATCACACCTATTTAGTGTCTGCTGCTATTGCTATTGCTCCAGTGTCTGCTGCAAGGATTAAAAGGGGTCAATATATTACTCCAGAGTCTGCTGCTATTGCTAAGAGGATTACAAGTAATATTTATGCATTATGCTTCATTGATTTATTTTTTCAATTATCTTAAGTTGAATTTGTTGCTTTAATTAATGTTACAGGATATACTTGAGGAGTAATTATCCTACAGTACATTCGTTCCTCATGGACGGATGGATATCTTGACCACTGCCATTGGAAAGACTGACCATCCTGACAGAGTCAAGGGGCCCCTAAAGGGATTGGCATTAAACAATTCTTTGGCCTTGGTTCACAAAGAAGTACTGGATCATCCTCCGCTAACATGATATCTAAAGAGGAGCTCGACCAATGATTATAGGAAGAAACGGAGAGAGTTCAAGTTGAACTCAGTGAATAACACAAGTGCAAAAGATACTTGAGGAGTTCGATGCCAAGTTTCAACAGGCTATGATGATGATGGGTACAACTGGATTCCAAAAGCCCTAAGTGTCTGAACCTTCCCAGGTAATAATCACGCATCTTCTCAAATCTTCTAAAGGTTCATTTCATCCATTTAAACTTATTTAATGTGCCTTAACTAATTTTTTTTATGTTTTAGGGTTCACCTATGATGAAAAGTGGGAAGGCAGTAATAATTAGATGCAACAACTAATAATGTCTAACCCTGACCCTAGCCCTAACCCTGTTGAAGATGATGGAATGCCGTATGCTCTTTATGTGGACTTTGAAGATTTAGCTGCTCATGTCACTAATAGTCGAGTATTCTTGGGCATAACAATCCACAGCAAGAAAGTTTTGAAGGATCAAGCGAGGGTGATGGTGGATAGGATTCTTCATGGTTATGGTGGTACACTAATGCCCAACCCTGCTGATGAGGTTTGAGTATTGGCTCACATTGAAGGACATTTCATTTTGTGGCTAAAGAGACTTGTTAGAAAGCCATTGACAAAGAAAGCGACAACGAAGCAAGCCACAAAGAGCACATCATTAGATCCTGTACTCCTGCCTCTTCTTAATGACATTGCAATTATGTATTCCAGTATGGCGGTTCATTCTATGGTGGCAAACATGGAGAAGCCCCTTACTTTCAAGATGCCGCTGGGGATTATGGGTTCAAGTGTAACATACGACTTTACCATTGACAAGAAAGACCTCGTTCAGTTCCTCAACTTTGAGGAGTTAGATAGAGTCTTCATGCAACTGGCTATTTTGTAAGTTCCAATATCATTTTCTTATTTCATGTTATACTTATGCATGTCCTAATGTTTTTTATTTGAACAATAGGCACTTTACTCAAATTTGTCAATAAGGAGGACTTGAAGGAACATATGGCTTTATGTGTCCTCAAAGGGTGCAGAAAATAGTCAATATCGTGGAAGCAAGGTCAATCTACATGATGACCACAATGACTTAGACGAGAAAGTAAATATATTTTGCACCTTACATGGAAGGGTAAGTATATTATTATATTTGAGATACACAAGTTATATATATATTATTATAATTAACATGGTTCGTATTTTGCAGTTATCATTGGACCCTAATTGTTTGTCCCCTTTTGATAACAAAGTCTACTGGTTTGATTCCCTCTTTGAAAGTCCAACCGAAGAAACAAGAGATGTCATCGACACATTAGTTTATGTTTATATATTTATTATGTGTAAAGTTTATAAAAATGTGCTCTAATATCTTTTTTTTTTTTTTAAATTGTTGATAGGGCTTTTCATAGTTTCAATGTTATAGCCATCAAGCAAAATAGACAACCACTAACCTGGATTCTCCCATAAGTATATTGTTTTGAGCTAAATATATGCTTATAAATCTTTTTTAATAATCAAATTTAATGTTTATAATCAAAGTATAATATTCAATTTTATATTTGATTTTGTTGGTATTGTTGTTAACAAGGAAGCGTTGAATGTGGATATTATGTCATTCGTTACATAAATGACATCATTGAGACAAGGGTGATTGAGAAATTAAACGAGGTAAATATAGGTTACATTATATGTACTTTTTTAATTCTTTTCACATTTTTGATGAACCTGACTAATGACTATGTTATTTTTTATTTACAGGTATTCCAAAATGCTGCGCCATATCACATGGAGGAAATCAACTTGATGAGGGACACTTTGTCAACAACATTGCTATAGAATTTTGAAATTGTGAAATAATTAGGTCATTCCTCACAAAGTTCATAGTTACATTATTAACTAGTTGATTATTTGTTGATATATTACGTAATTCAATAAGATTTCGATGTTAGTGTTTATATCGTCATCTTGAAATTGTTTTGCATATTCTGCTTTGCCTAGATTTGGGTCTGTAAACTGTAGGGAGGTAGTAAAAGAAATTCACACAGTATGTTAAAAAAATCAAGTTTTTAACGGCGGTTATTTCAATGACCGCCATTAAAACTATTTACCATAGGAGTTTTACCCAAAACCGTCGTGGAAAATAGACTTTCCATGGTGGTTTTATATAAAACCATCGTGAAATATTCAAATTTCCACATCGATTTTAGATAAAATTCTAAGACCGCCATGGAAAGTCAATTTTTCATAGCGGTTGTAAATCGCCATGTTTTATTCTCCTTTCAATGTCGATGGTATCCACTTCACCTCTAAAACCGCTATGGAAAACCTTAAATAACCGCCATTAAAAGCCTTTCTTCGGGCAGTGAATATGTAAATACACTTAAAATATGAGAAACAAAAAAATGAAAAATAAGGGTAAAATTATAGAGTTTCTCAACTTAAAAAAATTAATTGCTTCGGTGAACGTGTAGGGAAGTAGTAGGTGAGAAATTAAATTCTACATGGAAAAAAGAGAAAGCAAGTGGCAGTAAAGTGTTTCGATCTCATTTCCTTTTTTCATGTCCTTTTAGTTTCATTTTCATCAAGCCTTCACCTTCCTTCTTCCTTTCTAACTCCATTCACCTTAAATCCAGCATAGTCGAGTGTCATGGATAGCAAATGCTTCAGGTTTCATCTTTTGAATTCGTCCCCAATGGTTTTTGTTATTTCTATTGTTATCAAAACTAAAATCATAAAGATATACACTGTGTTTTTTACTCCCTTCCTTTCTTTTTCCCCCCTTTTTTTAAGTGTAACTAAACTCTCATGAGCCAGCTGGTTTCTCCAAACTTGCTCAAGTTCCCCGCTTGATACCGGTTTCCAGCTCAAAAGCTCGTTCTTGTTGGCTTAACACGGTTCAACCCATATACAATTTTTCACCAAAAAACGAGCCATTTGGAACTTTGATCACCGGTTTGGCTGGTCTAACCATTCGGTCTAGTCTGGGTTTAAAATCATTTAGATATATCCTCACGCACAACTCTCCTGCCATCTTATAATTCCCTACTTTTCTATTAATTTCTAAATTTATCAATTTATTTTACTTATTATGAAAAATGGAAAATAAAGAAATGAGGTAATGTTGCATTGAACTAATTAGTTAAAATTAATTATTTCTAATAAAATAATATCAAAATTATCCTTGATAAAAATTAGTCCCTCCCATCATTAATACAAGAGTTATTTAACTTTGAATAAATCAAGGAAGTCAAATATATTAGTTAATTATAACAAATGTGATATGGTCTTTTAAAATACTTATACATGATACTACTTCTAATTCTTAATATAAAAACTAGTTTAACACTAATTTGGTCTTAAATATAAGACCTCAATTCACTTTGTCTCTCATGTTTATTTATGTTTTCCTAAGGTAGTTCTCGTAATAGTTATACATGTTAAATGTTTCATTAAGTGATAATTCTAAGTAATGCATATAATTAGCAAGGGTATTTTAGAAAACACAACATATATTTATTATAAATAACTAACTTAACTAATTTTCTTAATATACTTAGTCAACTAGCTCTTATATTAAGAACCGGAGGAAGTATTAGATTATTCATTGACTTATTGACTTATAATTTTCATAAATTAGTTAGGAAAAATGATAGATGAGTCATTGAGTATATTAAAGTCTTAGATTTATGATCAAATCCAATTCTAATTAGCTCTTATATTAAGTATTGCAGGTAGTATTAAAGGAATTTCAACATAGAATTTCAAATTAAGTTGCTAACTAGAGGGAAATCTAGAATAAATAGCATTGAGTCATCTAAAGGGAGATAAGAGAACATTTAAACGGGTCATTTTGATTAATAATTTATCTAAAGGTTTGGTTATATTAATCGAGCATGATTGTGTCATGTAATTTATGTAGCTAACCCTACCTAAAAAGATAAGGTTTTTATTGATATTCTATAATTAAAAAAAAAAAGATCATGCAACTTAAATGAAAACACAAGAGAATAATATCATTCAGTTCATTCATATAAGTATTTTCATTATAAAGGAACATTTGTGCAGTTTTACTATTAAGTTTGAACTTAATACACTACACTTATTCATAATATATATTATTCATTAACTTGAAGAAACATACACTTGATCTTCATCAACATGCCTTTTGGAACTTGACTTTGTAAGGAGCATCGGTGAGTGTCGCGCGGCTATTGCCATACTCATCCACAAACACTCCAACATTTTTGCACATATGCCTGCAATATTTGCACACACTTGGACAATAAACAAGCTTGTAATCTTGATCATACTCTTTGATCTTAAACTAATTGTTGATAGTTTGCCATCCTGGGTTTCCCAACATGCCATCGATCATCATAAACCATTGCTTTGCTAAAAAATCGTAGCGATCAAGCTTTCACACTATGGATTGAAGGCACTTATTATAACCAGAGAACTAAAAGTTCATATTAGTAGAAACACGAATCACACCTTGCTTAGGGTTAACAGGTGTGAATGTAACAGGCAGGGCATGATATCTTCCTAGCACCACCACACCAAGTGGGCAGTATTTGCCAATTCTAGCAAGTGAGAAGCTAGCGTCATGGCTCCAACATCAGTGGCCATAAGGTGCATTTGACAATAGAAATAGCAGGAAGAATGTAGTAATTAGAACCAACTCAGAGAATGTTGCCTAAAGTGTCTCATACTTGCCCAAAACAAGCATCATGAGCTACTACAAGCTCTGGTTGAATGCTTATGCCTAAGGCATAAAGGAGCAAAACAAAGGCTAAAACTACAATTTTCATTTCTCTCTTTGCTTTGAATTTCAACTTTGGCTTTGTGTTTTTGTGGACATGAAGGAGATTAAGGGCATGAATTTATAGTGATGCTCTATTCTAATCTATGGATTCTTATTGTACATTTTTATGTCTCATTCATATAGACTCATTCACGTACAACGGGAATTTGATTAATGTTTAATTAAATGTTCGAGTGCTAAAGAAATAAAGTGTAGTAATGAGTATAGCTAATATAATTGATTGTTGTGTTTAGGCACCTTTATTGAATTTGGGATTGACTTTACAATTTTGTTTTGACAGGCTACTTAGCCTCTTAATAAATTTATATCTATTAAGGAGAGAATTAATTTTCAAATTTTTTTTAGTATTGAAATACTTTCGTACGGCTAATGAGTATAATTTTCTATTATCATTGGGGCTTGCAAAGAGCAGGTTTGTAGGAAATAGAAGAATGGCCCATTGGCCAAATGGTCTTCTTGTTTGTGAGCTAAATAAAGAAGTAGTCAGTAGTTACAAGAAACAATAATGATGCTTCATCGGTTTCTATTGATTAAAAGAATTAAATAGATAATTGTGTACTCCCTCTGATCTATTTCATTGTAATTATAACATCCTATCCAAAAATATGCATAGTTAGCCTCCAATCAATACCTATGAGGGTTTATGAATTTTCCAAATGACATCTGCTTAAGTCAAAAGCCCAAAAATATTCAAAATAATAAAGTAAAGCTTTTGAAATACTTTAATTAACAGTTACAGCATAGTAACTAGTTCCTTGAGTCATGGCAATTAAATATAATTGCCATATGTGCTTACTCCTTAAGTGCCTTTTGTAAAACCCCTAATTAAATCTATAATTGTTGTTGTTGTTGCTTTTATTATGAATAGTCTGTCTACTATTGCTTACACGGTAATTTGAATTGGACTAAATTTATCATAAACATAATTCTTCCACTAACTTATCTAATAATTACAACTTATTTCTACTATCATCGTCATTTTATTAACCAAAATAAAATAAATCAATTATACTCAATTCACTAGTATTAATACGATAGTCTATTGGTTAAAGAAATAAACATAAGTGGATGTTGACACATGTGTGTGTGTAGATATATTTATTATTTAAACATTATATTGTACAAATAACTTGACATATCTGGGATTAGGTAATGATCAAAATAGGAAAATGTAATTTAAGTACATATTCTAGAACATAGGAAAAAAAAGAAATATTCATATATTATCTGGTATTTCCATACACTAAACAAGGAAATTAATACAAAAGATCCATCATGATAATACTCCCAAAAAGTTTCTAGTACCAAAATATATATTAGGCCAGTCCACTCTTATTTATTAAGTATAAGATTGAGTGGACACTTAATCTACATAGGACATCTTCTGGAGGATTGACAAGTGGGTCTACTCCTTCCTCAGGGGCCAACACATCTTTAGGAGGGGGCACATAGATATAGCCTTCCATAGGTTTATAGGAATTAGGAAAAACATAAGGGCTAGGGGGAGGTAGACTAGGACTATGTGGTGGTGGAATGGGATTGTTGGTGATGATATTGATATTCCAGATGACATGAAGGTTACCAACTTCTACCCATTCAATTCGAACAACGATCTCTGTGATTGGCATCTGAAGCATTAAGATAAAATTATGAGTAATACTAAATAATTAATTTCAACCAATAATGCCCAGCTACTCATTTGAGCAAAATATATATATAAGCCCTGCAATGCAATTTACATGAGAAATCTTACACAGATATAAATACAATTTTAAGCACCCATGATATCGCCATTTAAACAAAACTAGGGTGTCCCCTAGAGTGGATCGCCTATTCACATGGAATAATTTGGGTGCTCAAAATCCACACACAACATTATTATCTGGCATATTTCCCACATAAATCAAGAGATAAGTTGTCATAAAATTAAGAAAATAATATAATAAGTCGAAATTATGATGAGTGAGAATACATATAGGAAGGGTAGTATTACTCAATAAGACAAAAAGTCTTACTTTTCCTTTTGCACGTCACTCTCCCTCATTTTTTGCTTCTCTTTCATATGTTTCTTATTTGGAAACCAAAGGCATGTATTTATACCCCTCCACTAAAGTATTAATCTATCTGGCATTAATTTCCTTCTCATCCATTTACCATTAATTACAATCTTATCTACTATTTCTTCTCCCCCAAGATTCTAAATCTTATCTAATATGTCTTTCCTCTTAAGCCAAATGGAATTACATCACTCATGCCATCATTACGTGATTGTCTAAATAATTACTACTTTAAAAGTATTTTATTTACTAAATAATATAATAATATTTATACAATGTTTTATATATTTATTTTAGGATGTTACACCTTTCCTTGATTCCTATCAAACCCTTTTGCATTAAAAATGTTTTAAAAAATGTGGGATAAAAATTGACATCTCAATAACCTAGAGTTTCACCATGCACATACAAACTTTCACACATAAACAATCATTATTTAGCACATATACGATCACAAAAGCAACTTAAATAATTGTTAGTAGACAATATTGCTCAAGTTCATGATAGCCATAAGTTTAACATATCTATATGCAATAGATGCTTCCTTCCTTATTACTTCGTCCAACCTTATTCCATTCACTGGAACCATAGGCTTATTTACGGTCTAGCCCACACACTGGACTGACCAAGGCTACTCTCATACTCAGAATGTACCTGGCTAAAGGTACAAAGCCCAAGCTCAAACTATGGCTCCCCTTCTTAACAATAAACTAGGAGGTATCAGAGTCCCACATTCTCCCTCTACAAACTTGGCTAGGAAAGTATTAAGGAATGGGGCCCTAAAAAGGCCAACCACTGTGATCATGGTGTAATATCCTAATTTTCATATCCCTGAGATTCAAGTAAATTTTTATTGAGATAGAATAGATAGAGGTTATATATATATATATATATATAAGCAATCAAAATAATTAAAATCATGTGTATAAACATATATGTGAATAAATAAATAAATAAAATAACAATATTAAATAATCCCACATTGACTAAATGATGGGAAGATGGATAAAATACCAATATTAAGAAGTCTCACATCAACTAAATAATGGGTAAATGGAGCTCTTAGGGGCTATTAGAAAATTTAAAATTTAAAATTCATTTCACTTGCTGCTTCTTATTCCTCCTTAATTTCTTCTCCAACTTTTTGTCCTTTTCACTCACAAAAAATCAATACTTTCTCTAAAACCTAATCTCCAAAGCATTAAAAAAAAAAAGAATAGGAAAAATGACTAAAATAGAAGTTTGAAATACATACATGACAAATAGAACACCTGATACCACGTTACAAAGTGAGATTGGTCTCAGTATTTCTTAGGATTATCTACTTTTGGAATGAGAGCAATGAGCATAAAGTTGACCTGTTTAATGTTTTTTGATCAGTGCTACACATCACTGACTAATTTTATGACACTCTCTCCAACAACCTCCCAATTCTTGTTAAAGAAAATTACAATCTAATTTTTCTACCTTCTAAAAATATTAATATCATTGTTTATACAAGAAAATATTTCAAGCTCAATAAATATAATAAAATTCTTAAATTTGCTTTTGCTAAACAACTTTTGTAAAATAGACTTTTTAGGATTTTCTCACTCTTTTTTTCTCTTCTCTTTTTCATCTTTATTTATGTCCACAAAAATTTTAATTTTTGCATTAAATTATTTGGTTATTTATGTTATGTGTATGTGTCATGATGTGGTTGAGTTATGTACGTGGAAATGTGATCAACTCCTCCTTACATGAATGCCTTGGTAAATATGTTTAGTTGAGTTATTGAATGGTATGATTTGTGCTCCCTTTCCATGGCATATCAATAGTATGTTTATGGTTTGGTTAATGTTCATAAGCAAGATAATTAAATTTCGCACCGTGTTTAACAATAATGTGGCACAAAAAAATGTGTCTTTTAATATAAGTGGAGACTACTAATTTGGGAGCGGCTTTTCTCCTTTTCCTTTAAGATCCACTTACCATCCATTGCCTAGAACGACATTATTAGGCAAGAAAGTGGAATCTGAGTCAAATAAATTAGACAAAAATACTTAATATGAAATCATATTTCCTTCTTTCATTCAGCAACATATCCCAATTTTATTCCCGTATTTCATTCTTCTTCTACTAGCACGGGAAAGTCGAAGGTACTAGAGTGAAGAAGTTTCTTAGAAGACTTAAAGAATTTCAACAAGAGAGATATATAGGTTCTGAATATTAAAGATTGGTAAAGAAATAAGTTTCTTCTTCTTTTGTATCTGTTTAAATTTTTCTATAAAATGAATCAATTTTGAGTCAATCCAAAAAAGAATGAGTTTTGAGAATGTAGGAGAAGCAAAATATAGTAATGGAAAAGAACCATTTTCTTCTCTTTCTTACATGTTCTTTTCATGTGTATGTGAGTATTTGAATTAAAAAGTCAAAAAAAAAAACAAACAAACCATCTAAATGGGCGACATACTGTGGAAATGTGTGTATATATTTTAATGAAAGATAGATTAAAATAATTGAATTCAAGGGAGTTTTGAGACTGTGTGTATGCTTTGTTTAGTTAATAGATTTGTTCTTGTGGGTGTATATGTGTGATAAATCCTGATTTTAATAAGTTATTTGATATCTTTTTGAGGATATTTATCAATTACAGTGGGATAATTTGGATTGATTGTAGATATTTTGAATTAAATGCTAATTGCATAAAATTAGAGATTTAATAGAAAATCTTATCATATTTGTATCTCTTTTTAAATAATTGATTTTGAATTTTATGATAGTATCTCAATTTATCTTTTACAAGCCTTAAAGAAAAGGAAATAAAGATAATACAAAAGTTGAAAGGAAGAAGGAAAAAATAAAAAAGGAAATTGGCGACACAAACAACTTAAGCATCAAGACATTAGATTAGTAAATTATTTATATTTTCATTTATTCATGAAAAATGCAATCAGGAATTCCAAAAAGGCTGCCAATCATCCTTCAGATTTGATCCTTATATGTATCCACTCCTTCACACATGAGAGAGCCCACACTGCCAACATAATTGCTATATATATATGAGGCCACCACATACCATCACGCCACACATATACCATCATGGTTAATACCCTTTAAAAACTCATTCTTCAAGTTCACATAGATACACCAGTGCGGCGTCTTACAGTCCCCCATCTCCAAATTTCATATTCTTCCATCAACCACATCCCACACATCATTGCCACCAACATAACCGTCCTCCATGGCTGCTGAATCTTTGGCACGAGTTGTAGCTTGGTTTAAGACTATGAGAGGTTGAGTTCGCTGTGCTCTTTAGGATTGAATGCAATGGCTTGAGTTTGGGAGCTACAAAGGGGAGTTTAATTCTAGTACTTAGTTTAGACTATTTTATTGATGATTTTTTATTTGAAATTTGTTATATTTGGTTTAAAACTAGGAACTGCTAGTTGTAATTCTTAGTTTGGATTGGAATTATTAGGATTTGGATTGGTATTTATAAGTTGAGTACCTAGTTTATACATATATTTATGTTTATGCCTTTGTTAATTCATTGTTAGTGTGACTTTCATGCTAGTTGTATAGATATTATGCTTGAAGTGAATTTAACAAGTAATTAATGTTCTAGTTGAGCATTAATTTAAAAGGAATAACTTATATAAACCAGTCTTAATCACTTGAGTTACTCCCATATCATTAAACAAACTAGGATAGTCATTGATTCATTCCCCAAGGGCATTCTCATTATTGATTTCTTACAATTCAAATTTGCATTATTTCCATTCTCTCTTTATTAAAAATATAAAAAAAAAGCAGTTTAGATTTATTTATTTATCTTTATAATCCATTTTTTTAAAAGTCAGATCCCTTTTCAAACCCCTCCTTTTTAATGTTTTTGTCACTTAGTTAACTTAGGAATTAATAAAAGGCTCCTCAAGAGACACTATCCAAATTGTGCTTTACTGCACTATTTGATTTTATTTTTTATTTAAACTAAGGCGATTAAAAAGGTTTAAATCAAGTGGCGCCGTTACCGGGGAGCCAAGTAATTGGTTCCTTAGTAAACTGAGTGTCAGTTTTTTTTTTCTTTTGCATTTTCTTTGAATTTATTTTTTTTCCTTCTTTCCTAGTTTAGTTGCAATTACATATCATTAGAATCTCTTTTCAGAGATAGAAAAATAAAAAAGATCCTGATTTTATTTTAATTTTTTGTTCTATATTTATTTTATTGCATACCTTACATTGCATTTTGCATCTTTACATTTGTACTTGAATCTTCATTTGTTTTTGCATTTTGCTGCTTTGAATTTCTCTATTGCATGCCCAGAGATAAAGAACCCTTACCTACGATCCTGAGCTTGAGATAACTCTGAGACAATTAAAAAAGAAAAAGAAAAAGCGTTAAAAGAGTACAAGTGAATTTTTCTTAGAACACCATACTCCTAGTATACATAACCAAAATCTAGACATGGTTGATCGTATTGGTAATGGGGGTAATAGTTGATAATGCCTTTTGTCGTCAAAGCACTCAATTAAACTAGGTCCTAATTAATTTGTAGTTTAGGATCGACCTAGGTCATTACTTCCAAGGAGCAAGTTGTGGGTTTCTTTAGGTGAAAATTTAGGTGATAAAAAAAAGCAATAAATTGGACCTAAACTAAAATGCAAAATTCTAATCCTAAATGCAAGATGCAGATGTCCTAAAATCTATATGAAAATTAAATTAAACTAAATAAATGAAATGCAATTTTTGGGGGTTTTTTTTTGAAGAAAAATAAAAATAATTAATAAAGAAAATTAATCAGAAAGCAAAGAGAATTAACAAGTAAAAATGGAGAAGTTCTCTTCAGGTACGGTAGAGGGGACAACTTAGGATTTGCATGGATTTAACCTTCATAACCTTAATCAGTTAATTAGACCAAAGGGAAGTGATAAGAGAGTGGAATTAATAAACTTAATCACCTATTTGAAACAAAGGGAACCCTTAATCTCAAAAACCCTTAAACCATTAGAGAACTCATAACAGTATAAGGTTGGTCAATTAAGCTTATTAAAACCAATGAAGATATCTCAAATTAATTCTGGAAATTATGTTTGAAATTATCTAATTAAACAATTAGACAATTAACCAACTTAATTAAACAATCAAGAGGCAAAAGAACCCAAATTTTGCAATTCAAACCACATTGATAATTAACTCATAATGAAAACTCAATTATAAATTTAATTAGCAATGCAAAGGTTCTAAACATAAATTCCAACAAGTGTCTCAACACAAATAAAATCCAAATATCAATTCAATCCAAGAATAAAATTGACAATCTAGAACTAAATTGTCTCAACAAAAATACAACTTAAAATCATTTAAAACTAAACAATTTCAAGTCCTTGAATTAAAAAGATAAATGGAACATCACTCCCTTGTGGTCTTCAAGTGCTAGCCCAAGGCTCTAGTCTTTTTCATGCTCCTTCCAAGTTGCCTCCCAAAGAAGCTTAAGCTTCCATCAAAACAATCTTCCCTCCAAGCTTGTTGACGCGGAGCACGGCCATGTGACGCATGAAGTTAGTGACTATGGAATGGAATTGGTTGAATGGATGACTAGATGGCTTTCTTCTACATGGAGTAAGATAGGAGAGGATGTGAATTGATGACTGAAGCGTGATGTCCAGCGGCTGAATGGAGAAGGAGAAAAGTCTCGTGTTCAATTGTGCGTCAATGAATGGAGATGGAAGTGTCTTGCTCTTCGGCGTGAATTCTCCTCAAAAAATAAGGAAAATATTTTGATGGGGGAAAAGGAAATTTTTATGAATCTAAAGCTCAAGCCCATTAGTAATTAATTGGCCCACTTGATATTAGCCATTGGATTGTGCTTAAATCCCAAGAAACAATCTTGCACCATTGGATCTCCTATATGCTCTTTCTTAACCTACAAGATTTTAAGTGCATCCATTAATATAGATTATGTCCAAAATAAAATATTAAATCTGCACAAAAATTAGGCAAGAATTTGCAAAACTTTCTAAAAATAATCTTTCTAAAAATATGAGACTTGTTTTCAAAGAAATGGGAAAAATTAATTCCAAGTCAAAAATAGGAAAGCACAAAATATCTATATTTTTAATCCAAAATATCAATTTTTATGCAAAATCCAAAAATCAACCAATTTATCCAATAATGCATAAAAAATCTAATTAAGCTCAAAATTATCATTTAAATTCTAATTTAATGTGGGATAAAATGTATAAAAATTGGGCTTTATCAATTCCCCCACATTTAGCCCTTGCACTCCTGGGCAAAGCAAATGAAGACCAAAGAACAAAAGAAAAATCTAACAAAGGTGAATGTTCCAATCACAAGAAAAAACAAGTCAAAGCATTCAACATCTCTCTTATCCAAGTAATCTTCTCATGAATCAAGAAAACAAATATCATGGCAATTTACTTGACAAAGGGGAATCTAAATCAGAAATCCCTCACCAAGGTTAATGTGTATGTCACTCATCACTCAAAAGTGTATTGGCTTGTGTTTACACTCAAAATCATCCTACCCAATCCTCTTTCCATAGGCTTGACAAGAATCTAAATTGTCCACCAATCATAAAGTAATTACAAGCATAAATCAAAAGGACTTTTATTAGGTTGTAATGGGGCTAAGGTAAATAAAGAAAGGATAGAGTGTTTGGGAAAACAAAGGTGAATATCTTAGGAAATGAAGAGAGTCAATAAAAAAAAAATATAATGGAATGCAAGAAACTAAACTAAACTTGAATTGGGTCATTCTTCTTCTTCTTCTCTCTTTTTCTGCTTCTCTCTCTCTTTCTTTTTTTTCATCTCCCTTTTTTTAAAACTTTCTTAGGCCGTTATGTATATGCCCTTTTGACGCGAACCTTCATATTGGTGATACAAAGGCCCGGTTACTCAAGTATGGATAACTCATTGGCACTAAGATGCTACTAGCACGCTCATAGAGGAATTGAGAAAAATTAGAGGAATTCGCCATGATGAATAAATAGTATTGATAGCCGAAGATAGATTCTCGGAGTTGTGGACCGGTACAAAGAATTCGGTCAAGATCACTTCAAAATAAATATGATCAATTATTTTAATTATTTTAATGGAGGAACAAGGGAAGAGCATCACTCTCTCTTTGGGCATGTTATATAATACCATGTGGATTTATTTGATGTGAGAAAATGGTGCCATAACATGTCTCAATGGTCCTGGAAAAGTCAAGACCCCAAAACGTACCCTATACGGTGTAGAATGCCAAGATAGGTGGAGGAATACCTAAGGGCTGTATTTTGCACGAATTTTGTATTAATTTTCTCCCTATTTTAATGCCAAAATGATGAAGGAATATGGAGGAGACAAGTGTACGGTTAGATGGGAAAAAAAGATATTATGTGTACGGCTGGATGTAAGACGCGTGTACAGTTGGATTAAAAGCATGTGGATTGATGATGTAAGCATGATGTCATCAAGATGATGTAATCATGATGTCATGGGACACTTGTCATGATAAGATTAAAAGAGAAAATGGACGGTCCAGATCAAGCCACACATTTTTAAGATCAACGGCCCAGATTCAGTCTAGTTTTCTATAAATACCCCCTCCCCTGCCTCATTTTCGTCCAACCTAGAGGAAACCTTGGGAAAGCTCTAAAAAATGATTTCTAGAGAGAGAAAGAAGAGGGAGAAAGAAAGGCCAAGTGGTCCCATGTAAGATCAAGCTCTAAAACAAGGTATGTTCATGGTTTTTGATGTAGTTTTCACTACCCTTGTTGTTGTTGAGCTTGGTTATGGATTTTAATGATTTTTGAGAGCTTGAAACTCTAGAGAGACATACTGTATGAAATTCTTAAGAATAGGAGAAGATGAAATTGATGTTAGAATAATGTTTAAAGGCTTAAAAGGAACAAGAATCAAATGGCTTTATGTTGAAATTTTAAATCCATGGGCTTGTGTCGTGATCCGCTTAAACCATAACGCTTACGAATACGTGCTATGAGGGGTAAAAGTAAGGATGTTTCCTTTTGGTATCAGAGCAAAGGTTCTGGCAATTGTTTAAACAGAACAGAGGCTCTGGTGAAAGCTCAAACAAAGGTATAAATGGAGTGCTGGTTCAAGTAAAGCCCGATATGAGTGAAATCCCTATCTAGGAAAGTGATGCGTTACCAGGATTGGTCTAACAAAGGTTAAGAGATTGAGGTGACTTCTCTAGGGGAAATGAATGTAGAGAAAAAGCAAGAAATGACAGAAAGTAACTTAAGAGACAGGTAGTCACTATTAAGAGACTCCCTCTCAGGAAAGGAATGGTTAAGCTGAGAGACAGCTTGGCCGGGGTATGAGTCAAGGTCAAAGGACTCCCCCAGAGGGTAGTGGCTAAGAGTACAATAAGTCAGTCAAGCGTATGAGTCAGTGCCCTAGTAGGAGAACCAAGTGGCAACCTGAACCTTAAGTAATCGATGTGACCTTGATAGCGGCAAGGTAGAAGGACAAGATGCTTAAGGTTTGTTCAAATCCCTGAATAGAGGAAAAAATCTCCAAGGGATAGTAAACCAAAAGGGATAGAGATAAGATGATATTGAATGAAGAATCGATGATGAGCTAGGTGCTTGGCCTAGACACAACACAACAAGGTGATTAAATATTCACTGTGTGATGTGATTAGTGTATAATGATCAATACTTGACCATAGGAATGATTGGTAAGAAGGTAAAGAAGGTTAGAAAGAGTAGAGTCAGGTAAGATCTCTCTTGAGGATAGAGTGGGACGAGAATAGATGAGAATGTGATAGTTGATGGTTGCATTGGGAACTGATGTATAGAAAGTGATAAGTAAGTTCTCGATGATGCCTAGAGCTTGATGATGCTTAAACACACAGTGACATTTGGGACTAGTGAGTATTCCTTCATGTCCCTAAGGCATTAATAAGAAGTACGATCATAGCACTCAGGCCAGTAGGGAATATAAGAGGTGAGATTCTTATGAACGGACGCCACTGCCATGATGATTGAATGAGTGAAGTCGAGAGGCTCCCCTAATAGGGATTTGACATGTAAGAATGTGCCGGAATAGAGATCAAGTAACTGGCAGGTCTTGGCCATAAAATGTCTCTCAATTTGGGAGGTAGTTCTCCGGCTTAGGGTTGATGCCGCACTATTAGGGGTGAGCTATTCTCTGAAGAGGAAGTGATTCTCCAATACATGGTTGACGCCGCTCTATTAGGGGCGAGTTGTTCTCTTAAATGGGAGTGATTCTCTGACATGAGGTTGACGCTGCTCTACTGAAAGCGAGCTGTTCTCTGAAAGGAAGGAAGATTTACGGAGTTAACCTTACCCCAATAGAAACGAAACTGGCCAAGAATAAGAAAAGGATGGAAAATATAAGAAGATGATAGAAATGATTTTTCAAGACCTCTCCCTATAAGATGAGAAAGAAAATCATAAGACATGGCATACTAGCATGGATATGATGACAAGCCTAGAAGGCCATGGATATAAGCCAATAGCCTAGAAAATTAAAGGGGCATAATGAAAGGGAAATAGCCTGAGGTAGCTAAAAGTTAAAAGAAAAGGAAAGGCAGGAAAGATGAATGATTCTGGAGCTAACAGAAAGGATTGAGTTAGGCCTAAGAAGACAATATTGGCATTTATGATCTGTCTTGGGGAATAATCAGTCAAGTTACCAGCTGAGGGCAGGTGACTTATTCCTTGACTCAGTCCACTGGTCTAAAGGCTCCAAAATAGTGAAATATGGCTCGGGTATAATATGAAAGAATCCAGGGTCATAGTAGATCCTGAAGAGACTTACGGGAGAGCGTGGTGGCTCTCAAAGTCACAGTAGACCAAGCCTAAAGGAAGGTTATTGAGCCATAAGGGTAGTATCTCTTTGGAGCGTGAGAATGAGACAACCAGGGATGAGTCAAAGATGAGGAAACCTCCTCAGTTTAGTTGCTTAGTACAGAGAGTACCCTTGACTTTTTCACAAGGCCGAGCTCAATTCTGTTCTATTCAATGAAGGAAAGTGAGGAAAGTAACAGCTATAAGTCTTGAACAGTATGTATTCAGGCAAGCTATATGTGAAATGAGAATGTGAAAGAAAGGAGATAAGCCCTTAAGATAAAGATGAGAAAGGTAGAGTATGCCGAAAAGAACAGATAAGGGCAGTATTAGAGGAACCTGGAATGCCATGGTTCAGTGAAAAGCCAGGAAGACAGGTACACTGCTATGGCATTATTATGAAAGAATGGGTCTAAAGTATAGGAAAAGTGCGAGCGGCAATGATAAGATTCGTAAAGCAAAAGCCATGCTCGTGTAAGTGACAGAAAAGTAAGAAAGAGTAAGCTATGTAAGTAAGGATACCAGGATTAAAACCTGGCAATAAGGTATAATAGGAAGTTAAAGAGGCCAAAGTTGAGTATAAGTAGGGATATTCTCCTCAGTTAACATCTGATTAAAGGTAAAAATAGAGGTTTAACCCAGAAATTTCGAAGACGAAATTTCTTAAGAGGGGGAGAATTGTCAAATCCTCAATTTTAGGCCTACAAGTACCAGAATTAGCCTGAATTGGGTAGACTACTACACTTTTTTTGGCAGAAGTCCCAGAGATTCTCTAGAAGGACAGTAAGATTTCCAGGGACTAAATTGCAAGGGGAAAGTTTTCTGGGACTGAGAAAAGAGGAAGTTAGAAACCTAGAAAAAGTCTCAGGGCCCATAAATGAGAAATAGAGATAAATGTAGGCCAAAGGTTATGTTGGAGGCCTTAATGAGGTGAATTTTGAGGTTAAGCCAAACTAGAGGCAAAATCGTAATTTTGTAAAGTTTTGAGCTGCTAAGGGCAAAAATAGAAATTATGCCCGAAAATCCCAGAAAAATCCCAGAAAATGAGAAATGGTAGGTTAAGGCCTAAACAATTTGAAAAAATTTCAAAGAAATAGGAATAATGTTCAGAGGCCTGTGTGAGGCTAAAATGACAAAAATGTCCCTAGAAGGAAATTGTGAAATTCTGAGGGTTTTGACTGATTTGAAATATTTTCAAAAATAATTATTTAAAGTATAGGGAGGCCTCAAATAATTGGAAGAAAATGGAAAAAAAATACTTGAAGAATTATCACAGGTTCTAAAGATAATTTCGTTCCTGAAAAGCGAAGAGGTTGGCCTTAATAGAATTTAGAGTCTATTTATACATTATCTGGGAAAAGTCAAAGTCAACTGTCTAGAGGTTGACTTTTGACTTGAGAAAAATTAGAGGAATTCATCGTGATGAATAAATAGTATTGGTACCTGAAGATAGATTCTCAGAGTTGTAGACCGGTAGAAAGAGTTTGGTTAAGATCACTCCGAAATAAATATGATCAATTATTTTAATTATTTTAATGGAAGAACAAGAGAAGAGCATCACTCTCTCTTTGGGCATGTTATATAATGCCATGTGGATTTATTTGAGGTGAGAAAATAGTGTCATAACATGTCCTAGTGGTCTTGGGAAAGCCAGGAACCCAAAAAGTACCCTACACGGTGCAGAATGGCAAGATAGGTGGAAGAATACCTAAGGGTTGTATTTTGTACGAATTTTATATTAATTTTCTCCCTATTTTAATGCCAAAATGATGAAGGAATATGGAGGAGACAAGTGTACGGTTAGATGGGAAAAGAAGGTATTACGTGTAGGGCTGGATGTAAGACACGTGCACGGTTAGATATAAGACACGTGTACAGTTGGATTAAAAGCATGTGGATTAATGATGTAAGCATGATGTCATGGGACACTTGGTTTAATTCTAGTCCTTATCTTAGACTATTTTATTGATGATTTTTGGTTTGAAGTTTGTTATATTTGGTTTAAAACCAGGAACTACTAGTTGTAATTCTTGGTTTGAATTGGAATTGTTGGGATTTGGATTGATATTTATAAGTTGAGTACTTGGTTTATACATATATTTATGTTTATGCCTTTGTTAATTCATTATTAGTGTGATTTTCATGTGAGTTGTATAGAGATTATACTTGAAGTGAATTTAACAAGTAATTAATGTTCTAGTTGAGCATTAATTTAAAAGGAATAACTTATATAAACCAGTCCTAATCACTTAAGTTACTCTAATATTATTAAACAAACTAGGATAGTCATTGATTCATTCCCCAAGGGCATTCTCATTATTGATTTCTTACAATTCAAATTTACATTTTTTCATTCTATCTTTATTAAAAATAAAAAGAAAGTAGGTTAGATTTATTTGTGTATCTTTATAATCAATTTTATAAAAAGTCAAATCCCTTTTCAAACGCCTCCTTTTTAATTCTTTTGTCACTTAGTTGACTTAGGAATTAATAAAAGGCTCCTCAAGAGACACGATCCGAGTTGTACTTTACTGCATAATTTGATTTTATTTTTGATTTAACCCAAGGTGACTAAAAAGGTTCAAATCAAGCGATGCCATTGTCGGGGAGCCAAGTAATTGGTTCCTTAGTAAACCAAGTGTCATTTTTTTTCTTTTGTATTTTCTTTGAATTTATTTTTTCCTTCTTTTCTTCTTTCCTAGTTTAGTTGCAGTTGCAGTTGTATATCATTAGAATCTCTTTTTAAAAAAAAAGATCCTGATTTTATTTTAATTTTTTGTTTTTATTTTTATTTTATTGCATACCTTACATTGCATTTTGCATCTTTGCATTTGTACTTGAATCTACCCTTACCCTATGATCCTGAGAACTCTGAGACAATTAGAAAAAGAAAAAGAAAAAGGGTCAAAAGAGTACAAGTGAATTTTCCTTAGAACACCTACTCCTAGTATACCTAACCTCCTAGTATAGCTAACCAAAATCTTGACAGGGCTGATCACATTAGTAATGGGGGTAATGGTGAAATGGTTGAATGAGCTACTACAAGCAATGGTTGAATGATTATGCCTAAGGCATAGAGGAACATAAATGCTAAAAATACGGTTTTCATTGCTCTATATGCTTTTGTGTTTCAAGTTGAATTTAATTTGTGTTGTCGTGGATATTTACATGGAAAAGAAGGAGACTAAGAATGTGAATTTTTTCTTTTAAGTAAAAGAATGTGAATTTATAGTGCTTCTTTAGTTGCAATATGTGGATTCTTATTTTGAACATGTTCATGAAATATTGCTTATACAAACTAATTCATATATAATGGGAAGTATTTTCTAATGATTATTGTGTCAAGTATATCTAATGAATTTGAGTTTGACTTTGCAATCTTGTTTACTACAGGCTGTATATATGTGTAGCCTTCTAGCTAGTTTGTGGTCAAGTAACAAATATTATTGATATAAAATAAACAGTCTCCACTTGGTCTTAGCCAAAAGGCTGAGATATCAATGAAATCCTCTATTTTGGGAATGGAAGTGAACAGAACACCACCTCAGTGGAATTCTTTTAATTGAAAAAAATTAACTTCTGATCAGAATCTTTGATGTAAAGTAGTCAACAAACAATTATAATTTCAACTTGGTCAAATATGAGAACAAGAGATACTGTTCACTTTTAATTATTGCCTTGCTTTCTATTTTTGGATGTGGATCATTCTAAGAGATCAATAAGTGGCACCATTTTCTTTTAAAATAAAAATAATCTTTTAACTATATTTTTTAAAAAAATAATTTTTAAATTTAAAAATAATTAACTAAACAATTTAAATATAGAATATTCAGATCCAAGCCAAATCTAATGAGCTTGGGATGCTGCTCATCACCATTGATAAGAAACTGGTTCACCCTCTCTACTCACGAGACTTCTTTTTTTTTTTTTTTGATATAACACAGAGTATCCTTAAGTCACTTTGAACTTGAGATTAATCTCTATCAGACAAAAGCATTAAGGTTAAAGTTATCTCTACAAGTATATTTTTCGAATTCAAACTTGTGTTTTCCTCTTTACAGGGTGAAACTACTTATCATATTAACCAACAACTTTTTGGTAACCTGGTAGATAGTTTGTTATCTGTTGATCTATCAATGGAATACTAATTTCCTGCATATCTTTGGTTTAGTATAGTAGAATTAGAACAAGGGAACCGTTTAGCTTGTGGATCTTTCTTGAAAAGTAAAGCTTACACTCCTCTAAACCCTGACAATAAAAAATTAAATGATTAAATCATACGATCCAGGTGGACACATGAATGATCAAAAACCAGGAGGCCACATATTGCCTGTCGGAGAACAAAATTATTAAACAAATGGTTTTCAAGGGGAAAAAAACTCAACACATATTAATACACAACCCTAATATTTCATACATTAATCAAATGCCCATTGTTTGCAACTAAATATGTCTACCACTATACTTCAAAATACAAAGTAAGATCAATCCACAGATTAGTATCAAAGAAGCACTATAAATTGACACTCTTAGCATCATCATTTCCATATCAATTGTCCCTATTACTCGATGCAGACCACCACAAGGTTGATGCTAGATGTCTGAAACTAGCTTCTCACTTGCTGACATTGACAAATACTGCCCCCTTGATATGGTTGTGGTAGAAAATATCATGCCTTAACTGTCACATTTACACATGTAAACCCTAAGAAAGGTGTGATTCGTGTCTCTACTGATCTGAACGTTTAGTTCTCTGGTTATAACAAGTAACCTCAGTCCATCATGTGGAAGCTTGACTGCTTTGATTATTCATCAAAGTAATGGTTTATGACAACCAGTGGTATTATAGGGAACCCAGGATGGCAAACTATCAACAACTAGTTTAAGATCAAGGAGTATAATGGAGATTATAAGTTTGTTTATTGCCCAAGTGTAAGTGAATCTTGCAAGCATATGTGCAAAAACATTAGAATGTTTGTGGATGAAGATGGGAACAGACATGTTGCTCTTATTGATGCTCCCTACAAAGTTAAGTTCGAAAAGGTTTGATCTAAGTGCAAGCTTCAGCCTTCAAGCTTCCTCTCCATCCAATTGTTGAAATACTTTGAATAAGTGTAGTGTATTATGTACAGATTTACTGCACTAACTACACAAATGTTCAAATAAATTATATGGATAAAATTGTTATCCTCCTCTTGTGTTTTTATTTCAACTTAATTATTACTTGATCTTTAATTCAACTCAATGTAACTCATTTCTTATAGTTTTGATTTGATTGAGACTCAATCCTTAACTTTAATTTAGTGTAACTCAATCCTTATGGCTTCAATCGTTTAAAATATTGATCCGTACATTTTAGATTATATAATCATAACGACTTGAGTTATTTTTTCATATTGTCAACCAAGAGCCAAGTGCGATAGTTGGCTCCTGATGAGAGATGAAAAAGCATTCTATTGAGGTCGTGTTCAATTCTGTACACAACCCGGCACATATTTTATTCCATAGCTATTTTAAATAAATTAACTGAGATGATGATCAATATTAAGAATATGATGAGACGTGAGGAGAAACAATTTGAGAAAAAAATTAATTTTACTTTAGAACCAAAATATCTTGAAATTTTTGGTATAGAGCCAAATATTCTTGTTGATGAGATTTTGCAAGCCTGCTAGAGATTTTAAGGATGTCACCTGTTAAATAGCCCTGACTTAGACGACTATTATTAAACTAAGCTTGATCTAACTTTGGTGGATGAGGCCCAAACCCATAAGGTTTGGGGTGCCAATTGTAATTAATAGGAAGATTGGGATAATTATTTGTAAAATACTTAATCTTTATTTAAAACTTTTGAATGGAAGAAGGTGTACCTATGTGTAGATAAATATAAGATGAGAGATAACTGGCATTGCACTCTGAACTTGTTTTCACTTGATCAAATTCTCTTTGCATCTCTTCTTCTTTGTGCATTTGCTATGACTGGTCTTCTTGTGGGCAAAAGAACATAAAATATCACTTTGAGCCATGTCCAAAAACCCTCAACTATAGATTAGTTTAGTGTGTTATAGCCTATAGGATTCCTTTTACTATAGTTTCGTCAAGCTGTCTTGCAAAGATCAAACTATATAATTGAAAATAATTTGGGAAACAAAATTGAAAGGAAATAAACTTGAATTAAAAGATGAATAGATGAAATAAGAATCAGATCAATATTAGTCCTAGCCTTGGTCCTAGTAAAATGAAAAATATGATAATAGACTAAATATGACAATATAAAACATGGAGAGAGAAAAAAGTGTGGAGGGTATAAGATAATGAGAATACTAGGATTAAGGCCCATCTAGCATCTTGAAGTGTTTTATTTAAGTGTGTCCAACATCCTAAAATATTTTGTAATTCATCTAATATCCTGAAGTTTCAGGTGTGCCCAATGAGAATTCTATCTACATAATAATAAATAGGAAAAAGTTTAGATCAAGTTTCTTATATCCCTTATGTGAGAATCTGGCATACCTAGAATGTAGATCGATATTTCTGATGTCCGCACAGAATCTCATCATGTAGACGAAGTCGGATTTTGTTAGACAACAAGTATGCCTTTAAAGAGAGAATGAGAGAATAGAGACAGAGCAGAGTTGCAGAGGGAAAAATTTCTTAGTTTATGAAGAGAGTTTTACCCCATATATATGTCATGCTCTTATTCAATTTTTCAAGAAAATAAAATTGTAAAACCGTTCCCTCCAAAAAGACAAAAGGATGTTTTACAAGCAGTAACCATTACTTTTTAGTTTATTATATTTTGGACCCTAAACCTTATGGGATTAGGCCTCGTCTACCAAGGGTGGATCAGGCTAAGTCCAACATCTCCCACTCATACTTGGTGGATTAGTCCTTATAGATCACTCTCTCCTTTTTTTTGCACACTAAGTACTTGCCATAACCGCATGAGCAAAACGTTGACTTCTTAGGTGTTCGTACTAGAAATCTCTTTTACAAGATCAGCATGAGACAACCTCTTCTATGTAGCTTGTTCTTCTAGTTCTTTGTTAAATCTTATTATGCCTTGGATATCCTAGATTTACTTATATACACTTTCTTACAGCTAATCTAATCCCTCTTTAGTCAATAAAAACCTCAGATTGCCTTCCTTTGTATGCATGGTGTCCACACTTATGAAACTAACAAAATCATAAGGGACATGTCTCAGACACCAGCATGGGTGTGCATATTTCAAGAAATCTTCCTTTCACCCACACACCATTTCAGTATACACCAGTTGCTTTCCTAACATAATACCTTAGATCACATCTATCATGATTATATGTTGTACGCTAAAGTAGTAGACACTAAAATATATTTTCATGATAATGTCAAAGTCAAAAGACATCAATGGAAGTATTATACCTTTCAGGGACTCACACAGCAATAATGTAGGAATCTTATCATTTGCCTCCCATTTGCGGATTTATTAAGCACATGCGGTGTGAATCACATGCTATGGTGTTACTCTTATGTCATAAGAGTGTATGTTGATTTGGAATTTATTATTAGTACCATACAGACTTAAGTTTAGATACTTTTAGCATCCAAACCTAAATTTTTCATTCCACTCATTGCATATGACGTCAATTTGTGAATAATTTAATTTTTGGCTATAGGCACCATAAAAGTGGGCATTCATTATTTGATCCATGTACATGTTCTTTTGTTGGATCTCATCTTAACCAGCTACACTTACACTTTAGTTAAGGCGACTTTTGTGTTACTTCTTTACTATATCAGTATTTGTTACTGTTTTACTAGTGAACACAAGTCTCATCCTTGCACACTTTTCTTGAGTATCAAAGGCAATTACTCGTGTAAAAGAGCCAATATTATCAACCTATACAACATACTAGACATTGTACATAAAGATGGTAATATGGGTTGAGCCTGCAAGTTCAACCCGCCAACCCGTCAATAAACAAGTCTTTTTAACCCATACCGCCAGGCCCGTAACCCGCCACGGGTTAGCCTACCAACCTGTGGGCTAACCCACATTTATTTTTTTATTTTCTTAAAAAATTTTAATTATTATAATTATATTCTTATATACTATATACTATCTAAAAAATTAAGAAAATACCTATATAATTTATTTGGTGCGTTCAATCAAATATTTTAAGAAAAATTAAAAATTTTATTATATTTTTTTGGGATATTGTATAATAAAAATATTGAAAAGTAAAAAAAATTAAAAAAAATAAATAAGTGTTAACAGGTTGGCAGGCCAACCCACCAACCTACCTTGGCAGGTTAAGGTTGGCTGAAAACTAACCCGCCTTCAAACGAGCCTTTTTAACCCGATCCATATGAGTTCAACTCGTTGGTTACGGGTTAGCCCGTATTACTAGCCCTAATTGTATTCTATTATCCAGAGGTAGAATAGTAATAAAACAATAATTGCTTTGAAAATATTGTTATGTTACATAAGTCCTGTGATTTTACATTCTCTGTATGTCAAGTGTTTTCACATGTTTCTCATACAATTCTTTTGATATTGGCTTGGTCAAAGGATCAGCAACCATACATTTTGTTGATATGTATTGTATAGTGATAATTTTTTGTGCTATATAGTCTCTTACAAAATTATACTTAATATTTATGTGCTTTGTCTTACTATGATACTTAGGGTTTTTAGTGTAGGCTATGGCTGTGGTATGATCACAATGCATTAATACTGGATTTGTACTTTTATTTTCAAATTCAAGGTGTTCTATAAACCTTTTAAGCCATATTGCCTCTTAAACTACTGCAGTGCATGCCATAAACTTAGCTTTCATTGGATGTAAGGTAATGCATGTTTGTTTCTTACTACTCTAACAAATGGCGCCATTGTTCAGCAAAAAAGTGTAACTAAAAGTTGATTTTCACTCATTACCATCTTTGCCTAAATCAACATTAGAATATCTGATTAGGCATAGATCGCTTCCCTCGTAGCACAAAGCATAATTTGATATGCCCTTCAAGTATCTTAGAATTCTCTTCACTGCTTTCTAATGTCCTTCACCATGGTTAGCTTAAAATCTACTTACTAATCCAACTGCGCAACAAATATCTGGTCTTCTACACATCATCACATACATTAAACTACCAACATCGCTAGCATAAGGAACTCTTTGCATTTTCTTCTTGTTTGATTCTGTTTTGGGACACATATCAAGGCTCAAGAACTCTTTGCATTTTCTTCTTGTCTAACTTTGTTTTGGGACACATATCAAAGCTCAGTGTTACTCCTATAACCACTAGGGGTTTTTAAGGGATTGCAATCTTTCATGTTGAATAGCTTAAGATTTTTCTCGATATAATTCTCTTGTAAAAAAGAGAGGATTTCCTTTGAGTGATCTCTTTAGATTTTAACTCCAAGAATATACTTTATTTCTCCCATATCTTTCATTTCAAAGTTCGATAATAGCCATTTCTTAATAGTTATTACCAAATTTAGATTATTTTTTGCCAATAGCAGATCGTCTACATATAAAGATAATATCGTGAAATTACCATTAAATCACTTTATGTAGACATAGTGATCTTCTTCAATCATTTTAAAGTTATATGAGGTTAAGGCTTTGTGAAACCTTAAATACCACTGTCTGGATGACTATTTTAGTCAATAAATAGATCTTTTTAATTTGCAGACTTTGCTTTCCATTCCTTTCTTAATGAAACCTACAGGCTATTGCATATAGATTTTTTCATCCAGATCACCATTTAGGAAAGTTGTTTTTACATCCATTTGATGTAATTCTAAGTCCAAACTGTTTACTATTACCAAAATAACTATTATTGAATTGAAACAAACAACAAGTGAGAAGGTGTCCTCATAATCTATACCTTCTTGTTGTGTATGCCCCTTTGCTACTAATTGAGCCTTGTATTTATCAATTGATTCATCCACGTTTCTCTTTATCTTCAGAAACCATTTGTTCCCAATAGGCTTTCGACCTTGTGGTAGATCAACCAATTCCCAAATCTGGTTCTTCTTTATTGAGTTTATTCTTCTTTCATTGCTTTCTTTTACTCATCACCAGCAGGACCTGATAAGGCCTCTTGCACACAACATGGTTAATTGTCTCTCTCTAGAGCAACAATGAGCACTTCAACTTCAATTGGGAAGCATCTCGTTGGGACACTTTTTTTTTTTTTTTACTTCTTCTTATGAGAGCTGTCTGTTTGTCTTTCTTTTTCTATTCTGGTCTTTGTGTTGACCCTTCCATACTCCCACTCATATTAATGTATTGAGACAATTGAGGACCATTATTTTGTTCTGCCTTGCTCTTCTGTCTTAAAAAGAGATACAGTATGATCCACTTCTCCCCTACAAGGAAACTCATTTTCAAGAAATGTTGTATCTCTCGATTCAACTTCAGTAATAATTCCATCTTCATTTTCTCTAATGAAAACATATCCTTTTGATTGTTCTGAGTATCTTATGAAGATACATTTCTTTCCTCTTGGACCCAACTTCCCATACTTATGAGAATCATTGTGGATGTACGCAGTTGACCCCTATAGTCTCAACATACTAAGATCCGATTTGCGTTTTGTCCACAACTCATAGGGCGTGGAATTAACTGATTTTGAGGGCACAGTTAAGTATGAAAGCAGCTGTCAACAAAGCATCACCCCAAAATGAGATTGGGAGGTTTGCTTGAGTCATCATTGATCTAACCACTTCTGATATTGTTATATTTATCCTTTTAGCAACCCCATTTTGTTGCGAAGTACCAGGAATTGTTAATTGTCTTGTTATTCTTTTTTCTTCACAGAACTCTTTGAATTGATCGGTCTACTTCGTTCATATATCATCTAAAGCACTCAAGAACCTCAGATGTATGTGAGATCAAATAAACACAATTGTATTGTGAATAGTCATCAATAAAGGTAATAAAATACCATGCTCATGCCTCATCCTAACATTCATGGGCTGCATATATCAAAGTGAATTAATTGCAATGTATTCTTAGCTCTAGTTCCTTTACTGAAAGGTTTTCTAGTTGTTTTTCCAACTAGACAATTCTCACACAAAGACTTTCCATGTTAGTGATTTCACCTAACAAACCCTCTTTTGCTAGTTTAATCATTCTATTTTGATTTACATGTCCTAGTTTAACATGACAGGTATTCATATCTACACTACTAGAAGAAGTGGCGAAACAATCATGTGAATTAAAATCAAAAATAACATCCATGATAAAGAACTTCTCAGAAAGAAAAGCTAAACAATGAAGTGTCAAATTAAAAAATATGTCTGCAAGCTTACCATGAAAATTAACATTAAAAACATGTTCTAGAAGGCATAAAAAAGAAACTAAATTCTGTTAGATATCAAAAGCATGAAGGACATCATGTAGGACCAAGGTTTTTCTAGCACGTAAAGCCAATTTGCAAGTATCAATGCCTTTCATCTCAATCCTTGTATTGTTTTCCACATATAGCCACTTACTTAGATGCGGCAACCGACAGTATTCTACAAAGGATCCTTGATCCCTTGTTTTATGGTCTATTGAGCTTGAGTCCAAAATCCAAGAAGAACAAACAAATTCGATTAGAAAAGTAGTGCTTAAAACATAGGAAACATGTGAATTCACATAATTCACTAATACCTTTTATTGTTCATTTTGCTCAAATCACATGCGAAATGGCCCCATCTTCTGGCAGGCATGACATTTAACCTTTTTCAGGTCAAGCTTCTTCTTCTTGCCTCTTTTAATGCCTTTCTTCTTGAACCATTTCTTATTCTTTTTTAATCTTGAGTCGCCTTTCTTTCCATTCTTTTGGAACGTAGATGAAGTTGGATTTTGTTATACAACAAGTACACATTTGAAGAGATAATGAGATTAGGGAGAGAGGAGACTTGCAGAGGGAAAAATTTCTTAGTCTGTGAAGAAAGTTTTTACCCCATGTATATGTCATACTCTTATTCATTTTTTCTCTTGAAAAATTGACCATAAAACTGTAAAATCGTTCCCTCTAAAAACTAAAAGACAAAAGGGTTTGTTATAAGCAGCAACCCTTAATTTTTAGTTTATTATATTTTAAACCCCAAATCTTATGGGCTTGAGCCCCATCCACCAAGGGTGGATCAGGCTAAGTACAACACATTATGTCAAGCTCTATAATTATATATCGTCATATGTACTTTTTTGTTTATGCTAAACTTATAATTAAATGCTAATATTTTAAAAACATGAAATATAGTCATGTGTGATTGGAGAACCATGTGTGATAACAAAAGGTAGGATTTAGTTCCACGTATTAATAAGTTGACTCTCATGAAAAGGATGAGATAGAGTACCAAGATGTTATCTCAATGACTCCTATTTAGAGGAAAGTATCTGACACAACATTACAAGGTATTCTAATACTCCTCCGGTCCTTATTATAAGACTCAATTTGACTTTTTATTTGGTCCTAATTATAAGACCCAATCCATTTTGTCTCTTATATTTATGCATTTTTTTCCAAGATAATCCTTCTAATAATGATAGTTTTAACCAATATACTTAATTAGCAAGGATATTTTAGGAATGACAACACTTATTTATTATAAATAACCAACTTAACTTACTTCCTTAATTTCCTCAAATAAGTCAATTGGGTCTTATAATTAGGACCGGAGGAGTAACATTTTTGGTTATACATTGGTAATTTTAATAGCATTTTATTATAAATGCATAAGAAATAAAAAAAATACATAGTCAGATGTGATTAAAAAATTTGTGATAATGAATATAAAAAACTTGACTTAAGTTCTCTCTCTATGTAATCCAATAGCTTCACTGCATAGTCTCATCAGTAGTTTAAGGAGAATATTTACGTATGCAATTTAATATAAGTTTGTCCTGTAAATTTAAAATTTGACGGGAAATATAAGAATTTTTCGGTCCCTTGAAAACATATTAAAAATTATAAGAGGAGCAATTACATGATAAATCATAAATGAAAAAAATGCGCCTAACAAATACATAAATGGTCAGTGGCAGTTGACGATGGCGGGTGATTTTGCCCAAACAATTTTTTTTTTAAAGAACACAATAGAATGCTTTTCAAACAATTTTATTTTGTTTCCTCCTAGAAACGGAAAAAAAAAGCTTTTGAAAATAGAATCAAATGGTTTGTCCGCATTTGTGTTTATCCTAATTATTGTTACAGTAAATATTGAAAAATGGATCAAGTTTCAATCAAGTTTTTTTATGTCTATGTATGTTAATGAAATCAGTTAAGGGTATGTTTGGATTGGTGTTGGACAAAACTGACTTTTAACCCAACTGACTCTTGTAATTGAAGTTAGAATAAAAGTCAGTTAGTATACTGCAGTTTATGTTTGGATATGTGTTTTTAAAAAGTCAGTTGAAAAAGTTAAAAGTTGTTTGGATGATTAATAGAAAAGTTAATTTAATTGTAAAATAACTGGAAAGGGCATGAAATAGTGTTTGAAATTTTATGTTTTTAATGTGATAATAGTTTAAAAAAAACACATAAAATTATTATGATAAAATATAAATAGTTTATTTGTGAAATTATAAAATAAAAATATTTGTTACGGAGAAAAATTTGAAAACACATTGTAAATAATTAATTAAATATACATAATGGACAAACATGAATATAAATTAAAATTCATTTGGTCTCTAATTAAAGTAAATAGAATCACATAACTAATTAGATAGTAAGCTTTGCACAATTTTCCCACAAGTCAGTTAGAAAAGTTGATCCAGATTGCGTTAGATAAGTCAGTTAGAAAAGTTACTTTTTTCTATAAGTCAGTTAGAAAAGAAGCCCCATCCAAATAATCTTTTGAGCCACAATAAACCACAAACCTCAGTTTCATGCTTTCCCGTATGCTTTTACCATCTGCAACGGCAATCCAAACAAGACCTAAGCCTTTGTGCTGATATGACAAAAATATTAAGTAAATAACTATTTATAAACTATTTATAAAGACTAAAATTAAAAAGAGGAAAAGAAAATCTTAAGTTTTTCAAAATAATTTTAGTCAAAATTATACAACTAATATGATAAAGGATAAATGAGTAAAAATTATACTACCTCCGTCCTCAATATAAAAGTTTGTTTGACTTTTATTTTGGTTCTAATTATGAAACCTCAATCTACTTTGTCTCTTCTATTTATCCTTTTTCCCCCCAAAGTAGTCTTTATAATAATAATAGCTCTAGCCAACGTACTTGATTAGCAAAGATACTTTAGAAATGACAATATCTATTTATTATAAATAACTAACTTAATTAGTTTCTTTAATCTACTCAAATTAGTCCACTAACTCTTATATTAAAACCGGAGGTAGTATTATAGTAAAGCAGCCTTCCATAATAATGATTTAAATTTAACAGCATGTTTTTAAAATGAAAAATATATATCTATATATATATAAATATATATATATATATAATTAAAGGGGTGTTTGGTATTAAACAAAAGTGTTTTTAAAAAGTACTTTTTCTCAAATTAAGGTAACCCATTCACATATTTACTTAGGCACCGTTTGGATGCACTTGCAAACCATGGTTTGGAAGCCCAAACCATAGTTTGCACAAAATGCTATCCAAACACCCCCCTCAAAAACCAAAACCATGGTTTTGAAAAAAGCAAATTTTTTTTGCTTTTGGAGAAAAAAGGGAGAGTGTAAGAGCCTATAGGATATGTATCTTGTTATTTTTTTTATAAACATATTTAATCTTATATTTTATAAATATATATACATATTAATTATTTATTAATTATATTATTTTATGTATTATTAATTATGTTAATAAAAAATATATTATTAACAATTTTATTCCTCTAAATTAAAATATATCATAAAATCTATTTTTCTGTAATTATCATATTAACTTATTTCTTTTTTTTAGTAATTTGTATATATAAAAAGTGCTTCTGATAACAACTATCCAAACACTTTCACTTCTCAAAATCACTTTTTCATAAAATCTATTCTTTCCAAAATCTATTCTCCAGAATCACTTTTCCAAATCACAGTTTGGTTTCATCCAAACACACCCTTAAAATCATTTTTAAAATTATGTTGCAATTTTCATTCAAACACTCCTAAAACAAAATATTAAAAAATTAGACTACCTTCTGTCGTTAATATAATAACTAGTTGACTAATTTGAATAGATTAAAAAAGTTAGTTAAGTTAGTTATTTGTAATAAATAGATATTGTCTTTCCTAAAATATCTTTACTAATCAAATATATTGGCTAAAACTATTATTATTATTATTATAAAGACTACTTTGAGAATAAATAAATAAATATGAAAAATAAAATAGATTGGGACCTTATATTTGAAATCAAAATGAAAGTTAAATAAAGCCTTATATATCAAGGAGACAAGGAAGCAGTATTTTACTCAGATAACAATTTATAACTAATTGTTATAATTATAATAAAATTTTATCTTCAAATAATTTGATCTTGAACTTGTTACAGTGACGAGTGACGACTGCCGAGCTTCCCCAATCCACTGTCCAATGGCTCACCTTCTCAATCCCTCCTTCCTGAGTTCTTCCTCAACCCTTCACCGGAAACCCAATTTGTCACCGTCATTCCGTGCCACTATAGGTAATCGGAGCAGAACCCAGGTTCAGGCCAACATCCAGGAGGTACTTATGCCGGCGATGAGCTCCGCGATGATGGATGGGAAGATCGTTTCTGAAGGCGACAAGCTCTCCAAAGCCGAGAGTATAGTGGTGGTCGAGTCCAATATGGCCGAAATGGACTTCAAGACCTTCTATGACCGGAATTCGGCGGCAATTATGGTGGAGGAAGGTGGGATTGAGGCTACTCGGTCTACCGTTGGGCTAACTCCGCCTTCTGCGGAGCCGCAATCGGAGAAAGTTCCCGATGATGTGGGACCAAGTTCGACGGTGAAAGCTGCTCCGGGTTGTAGAGCTGGCAAGAGCTTTGCGTTTAATAATAGCATCAACATTGCAGTTGCTTTGGCTATGGATAGTGGACTAATTACATCAATACTTCAGGATGCTGATAAGGTTTTGATAATTTCTTTTAGGATGTTCGGATTTTTTTCTCCTAATTTAATGGCTCCTAATAACAAGGAATAAAGAGGTATTTCTTTGTGTACATTTTAGGTTGACATCCATTCATTGTCAAGAAAGTGGAGGGAATTGGTTGACAAGGCCTCGGCCAAGCAGCTGCAACCTCATAAGTACAACACTGGTACTGAAGATTTTTGTACATGTTTCTTTAAATACGCAAAACATGTACACGTGGACTACGCGGACTTTTTTGTACTTGATCAATTGAAAACATTTAGCTTTTGTTTCGCTTATTGGTTACTGATAGGTTTTTGGCATAATTGCCTAAACTAAACTGTTATCTTGAAGTGAATTACACAGACCTCCCATGAATTTTGGTGAAATTTTATGCTTATTTTTATTTTATTTCAAACAAAATGGCACGATCCATGCGGTTCCACGTCACTAAATGCCAATCTCTGTTTTGAATTTGTTGGAGTATAGAAGACACATTCGTTGGATCCTAATAGGGTCTTGATTTAAATTATATAATATGTGGATTTTACAAATTTACTGGTCTTCAGATTACTCCTAGGAACACCTATTCTGCGTTTGTGAACACCGAAGTTTCTGTGATTAATTATATAAGGGGACATGTTTGTCTACCTGTCTGCTTGTCCACCAAGTCTCTGTCTGTGTCTACTAATGGAAATAGTTTAGTCCATGCTGTTTATTTTTCTCCCAAATATTCTGCAAAATTCTTTCTTGTATGTATGGTTTGCTCTTTACTTCTATTTGTAGGAAATTATGGAGTTCGATTATAGAAAACTTAGAGATTTTAAGATTAATAATCTCCAAACTCCTTCCTTATACATCAAATATTCAATTCTTCTATACCACACGGTTTGGATTGGAATCACAGCGAAAACCATTGACTAAACTGCTGCAGAGTCACCAAAGTTGTAACAGAGAATAGATTTTACCAGAGGAGGAATTTCTTGCCAACACTATTTGTAATTTGTGATGGGTAATGTCTTACCTTGTTATTTGAATATGAGGAAGTGGAACCATTAAATGGGTTGACATTCTGTGAGGGTGTGTGAATCAGGTTGAATCGGTTTACTCTTTTAATTAGCAAGGTGATAAATGGCCAAACCCGACCTATTTGTTTGGGCTGGTTCCTTGGTAGGTTAAATGGGTCAACTTACCAAATGAAAAGGAATTAAAACTTGAGTCTCCAATTTGCTCTGTCCTACCACATGCAGGTTGAGCAAGGGGGTCAATTTAACCTTCTTTTATATGGGTCAACAGTTTATGGTTTAAACTTGCTTATAAATTTGATTGGATGACTCAATCTAGTGGTTTCAACCCATTTTAACTGCTCGATGTTTGTGCTTGTAACATACCTATGAATTTTGATTGTTATCAACTAGTTTTGAGATTCAAACAATCACTTTTAATAAACCCAGTGGAAAGTTCATGTTCCTTTTATTATAAGCATGGGATAAATTTTATTATTGAATTATTTGTCAAATTTTCCTCATTCCATATATTTGGTCTTTGCTTTCAAATTGAAATAGTCACCAGAGACACATAGCTTTATTCAATATTGTTGTGTTGAATTTTCAGTGGACCACTTTAGAATTGAGAATCTCGAAGATGATGGAAGGTCATGTGTCTCATCACTCTTTTTTGGATCACTTTTATCAGTGGTTTCACCTCAAGTGGCATATGCAAGTGACACATTGAAGACAAATGAGATATATGAAGTCGGAGAATTATTTGATTTGGGGATCCAATTACTATACTTGATATTGTTATTAGGTTTGCTTGGAGTTGGCACATACTTTGTAATTCGACAAGTTCTTGTTCGCAGAGAACTTGACCTTTCTGCGAAGGAATTGCAGGTAAAATCTTGAGCGCGATCCATTACATTCTTTTCAAATAACAGATCTTGCTGCTTGAGCATGATTTGGTATTAGCTTCTTTAAATTATGTTGAACTCTGTATTCTTCTCCTTAAGCTCTTTAATATATCCTGCAGCTTGTTACTTTAGTAGCAATTATAGACAAATTACCTGCAATTAGCTGCTTCATTTGCCCTTTCAGCTTCTCATTTTCTTCCACTGCTTCAGGAGCAAGTAAGAAGTGGTGATGCAAGTGCAACTGAGCTTTTTGAACTTGGAGCAGTGATGCTGAGGAGGAAATTTTACCCGGCTGCTACTAAGTACTTGCTTCAGGCTATTGAGAAGTGGGATGGAGACGATCAGGATCTTGCCCAGGTTTGATGAATTAGACCCATCATAAATTTATGTTTAGACAGAAAGTTACTAATTTGTTATACTATGCGAATGGAAAACTTGTTGATTTTGCCTTGGGTATTGTTTAATAACTCCTTAAAATTCAATCATAATGCTAAACTTGGACCTGCCAAGTTCAGTACGTGGAGAATTGAGCATGATCCTGGCCATGGGACATGTATCGGTCCTCTATACAGTGACTTGATTTAATATATCTTAGTTGTACCGTTCTATGTGTAATTGACCGGAGTTGCTTACCCATCTTGGGTGAAGGCCTTCTTGGGGGACAAATTCAAAATTCTCATTCTATCCATACACATTTCTACCATCATTTCCTTATTCTGATACTTTTCTAATTTTTCTAATTTTGATTTGTAGATAAAGAAGAAATTGTTTTTCCGAAGAGAGAAAAAAAAATCAGAGGATGCTGAAGTACCCTCATAAGATAAAGTTTAACATACAATAATTGAAGCTAGAACAAAAAATAATATAACAAAGTGACTCAAGGATGCAACAAACTGCTCAATCCCTTCGCTCCTTATGAAAAGCCATGTACCAGGCATCAAGGGGAGAACATGCAAGCTATTCTATCCCATAATTTTCTAAAGGCGACCAAATGTATTAGATCACAGGAAAGACTGCATTGCCTTTCCCCTCCTTTTTGAGACCTTTGAATTGTACTGGGATAGAGACATCTCTTAATTGGTATATATGCAGTTCTCACCAAAGATCCCGAAGAAATTATCCCGCTTTTAAGCATTCATTTTGCAGTATAATAATAAATGAGCACCATTTTTTCACACTAGAGAGGTACATAATACAAATATCAGCAGACAGCCCTGTCTTAGACCTTTGAGCCTGCCTATGTCATTTGTGTTAGATTGCCTTATTTGGAAATGACCTATGAATCATTTACTTTGCTAATGGTCTTCATATTACCGATTTAGGTTTACAATGCTCTTGGTGTTAGCTATACCCGTGATGGTAAGCTTGACAAGGGAATTGCTCAGTTTGAGAAGGCTGTGAAGCTTCAACCTGGCTATGTCACAGCATGGAACAATCTGGGTGATGCCTATGAGAAGAAAAAGGAATATAAGTCTGCCCTAAAGGCGTTTGAAGAAGTCCTTCTATTTGACCCTAACAACAAGGTTGCTAGGCCTAGGAGAGATGCTATGAAGGAACAGGTTCAAATGTATAAAGGCGTTCCCGTGAAATCAAAGGATAGATGATTGCAGTTGCTGTAACTCATTCATATAATGAATATGGCAGCAAGTATAAGTTTTTTGCTCTTTTTCTTTCATATCAGTCTTGGGATTTGAGAGAGGAGTGCAGAAAGTTCAAACACCTTCAAACTGGTATGATTGACTATTAAATTGATTGTGTTTGAAATGTTGCTAGTTTTCTCTGAAAAGGATAGTGAATTCATTGTGTAACAGAGAGAGAGGGAGACAATGATGTAATTATCTCATGCACTGTAACTTTCAAATTCTAACTTACTAAACGTATTACTTAAGCTTACCTGTGTCATTATTCTGCAACGACATGGGTAGAGGCAATCAAATCTTATTAAAAAGATTGTTTCAAAATTTAGGACTGGAATTCAAGATTTTTTAAAGCTTCAAAAATAAATACTTCAAGATTGTCTAGAAATTGAGGTTATTATCATGAGGTCATTGAAGGAGAGTGGTGTGTATTTCCAAAATTGACCATGTAACAAAAAGCACATTTTTATAGGTGTAAAGCATTTTACCGGCTAAAGAAACCATTGTAAAAAGTGCGAGAGGTGATATTTTTATAATTATGATGTGTTAATTTTAAGAACTAGTTTTTGGATCGGTTCATCCACCAATAGGTGTAAATAGTCAAGTCTTCAAACAAAAATGGGAGTGAAACATGCTCTCCTCCCTGCGTCGGAGTTCTGGGTGATGCCAAGTTTGTTGAAGCTAGCACACTGAAGTTCTGGGTTCTAGCTTGCTTCAGTTTCTGTTACGCTATTTGGTTAGTTTTAATGGGTTGTAGCTTGATTTTAGTTAAGACTACTTGTTCTGCTAGTTTGATTTTAGTTGATTTCTGATTTGCTATTTGGTTAGTTTTGATTGTTTTAAGTTTGATTTTAGGAAATTTGCTTGCCTGTTGGGTATTATGCTTTGATGTAATTCTGATTCATACCTACAGAATTCCCTCTTGCTCTGTCATCATATTCCTTTACTCTCTCTGTGCTGTATCTTCAGAGCCTAAAGCTGTTTGACCCTGAAGTTACTAATATTAAATGTGTCCGTGTCCTCCCATTTGTCTATGTAGCCTTGATTTATTGTCTGGTTTCTTTGTGTTTGTTGGAGAAAGATCATTTCTTAGTTAGAAGGACTGGACTGTCTTGACATTCCTCTGTTTAACAATTTGGTATGGTTTGTTAAATTGGATTAAGATCGAATCTTGGCTTAGAAGTTTTCACATAGAAACTGCAGGTATTTAGAATTTTTTTAAAATTTATATCGTCTTAGAATTGTTTAGAAAGAGCAATATTAACAGTTAATTTTGGTTTTTTAATAGTTAGTGTAAGTTTTTTAATAGATAGGGTGAGTTTGCTCTTTCTTTAAAACACTTTTGGGGTAAATATAAATCCAATAAAACTTTTGGATACTTACAGCATAGAAACTTCAGAGGCAAAAATTGAACCTTAAGCCTTGTTGAATTTGATGCTTATGATATATACATTTGTATTGCCTAGGTGCCTTCTTGCATGCAATGGTACTGGTGATGTCTCTCATGAGAAGTTTCATTGATTGTAGATACAAAATTTTCACAGCAAAAACTATCCCTATTTATTTTTTTAAAAAAAAAAGATCTTTCAGGTATGCTACTGCCATGGCTACATTGCAATGAGAGATGCTTACTCTTTTATCTTATTCTTTTCACAGATTATTGAAAATTATTGCTTCTCAAAATGGTGAAGCAACGTAAAAAGCGTAGACAAGAAGTATAGGAAGTCTTGTGTGCATTCATTTTTCCCCTTGAAATCTATTTTTCATTTAATTCTGTAAATAAAACACCATGTTCGCTGTTTATATCATTCACCAAGTAATAAATAAATAAAGATTATCTTTTTTAAAGGAAGTTTTTTTAGGGGGAAATCTCACAAAAGGGATGTAGAAATTACTAGATCTTAAATCAGGATTATTTTCTATACTTTAACAGGCTTTTATTATACTTAACTTACAAATAAACACACATTCTTGTAGGAATTTTTGAGTTAAGATTTAACAATTTTTATGTTCCTTTTGCGGGACTTTCTCTTTTGGATTTGAGTATCTTGTAATTAATTCTTAGGTTTGCGATTTAGGGCATATTTATTTCTTCTTTTTTTTTGGGATACCTCATTCCTTTTATAGGAGGATTAGTAATTGATTTCATCTTTTGAATCCTAACTTTGGGTTCTTCCATTTCAATCAACGCAGTTTGTGGAATCTGTGTTTTGAAACTTTTGTTCTCCTCCCTAGCCGTTTGTATAAAGTATTTCATTCAGTATTGTCATGTTTAACATTAAGCAATTAGGAAAAAGTTTAGATAAACGTTCTTATATACATGTTACGTTAAGTTTTCTAATCACACATGGTTATATGTTCTTTTTTTTTTTTGTTCCATGTGAAATTTATAATTAAATGCTATTAAATTTTAATGTTTTAAAAATAGGACACATGTTCATGTGTGATTAAAGAGTTTGACATAATAGATATAAGAAATTTGATATAAATATTGTCTTAATAATTATTACTTGACCACATGCACTCAGCAAATTTCATCTTATATAACATCCGTAGGGTAAAACGAAAAAGATGTTGAGATTGTGATAATCCAGGCATTTTAGCAAATAGATTAATCTTCTTTTTTTTCATGCATTGAATAGGATATTTTTTCATGTCCTAAAGAACTTATTTTAATCATTTGTATGGGATTTTGCTCTCTTGATTAAAAAACCTTAATGTGTGATTATAAATTTCAATAATGAAATATATTAACGTCTTATATTTAGAACTAAAATAAATTTACCTATTAGTTCTTATGTTTAAAATCGAAAAAGAGTAATAAATACTCCTCCGGTCCTTATTATAAGACCCAATTTGACTTTTTATTTGGTCCTAATTATAAGACCCAATCCATTTTCTCTCTTATATTTATGCATTTTTTTCCAAGATAATCCTTCTAATAATGATAGTTTTAGCCAATATACTTAATTAGTAATGATATTTTAGGAATAACAACACTTATTTATTATAAATAACCAACTTAACTTACTTCTTTAATCTCCTCAAATAAGTCAATTGGGTCTTATAATTAGGACCGGAGGAGTATTAAGTAATAATCCTATATAATATGAGTGTCTATATTTATCGTTCTTGTCCTTATTGTAGGTTTCCAGAGTACAAGAGATTTTTTTTAACTAGACACAAATATCTTTCCGTTGAAAGTAGTTCTATTTAACAGTAAAAGTTGTGAATCAAACATCAAGGATGCAATTGCCCAAAAATTCGTCAAAATGTCGATCGGTGTTTATGAAGCCCATTTGAATACCCAAATATTCAAAAAGGGTTTTTAACCCATCGATCCTTTAGAAGGACATTTTCCACTCTTTCATTAGGCCCGCATATTAGGTAGTCCATAGAAAGGAGTCATATCAAAACAAATTAGGTGCGGAGCACCAGCACCAACGATATTGGGTTTAGAGAAAAGAATGAATGCCTTACAACATAGCAAACCAAAATTCAAGCCCTACTAGAAAGAGATATCTACATTTAGTACTTAATAGTATCTCAAATAGGATTGTGCTTAGCAAAAATAAAAGCGTGGAAATGTAAGATAATCTCTCCATTTCTTATCTCTACCTAGATTAATTTTTAATGATTGAGATTTACTATTTTATAATAATATTAAATGAAAAATACATAATCAAGTTTATTAATATTTGATTTAAACATTTTACAATCATATACTTTTTTTTTAAATAGTTTATATTTTTAACTTTTTATCCCTTGCAACAAGGCAGCCAATGCCACCGGCATGTTAAGAGGAGACTAGAGAGATGACAACATCATCAACAAAACACAGCACAGTAAACACACAGCAAACGCAAGTCAAGACAGAAGTAATGTTTAAGCAAAGTTTTAAACGATGAGTTCTAGGCTGTTTCTTCTCCTCTGATGCATCATCAATCACTGGAATGTTGACGTTCGCCGCCTTTGAGTTGAACTACAACAAAGGTATGATATAAAATCTAACTTGGACCAAACTGGCTAAGGCACTAATTCAATTGTCCGAGCGACCCTGAATTGAATTTTAACACCAGAATTGAGTTTTAATACTACCTCAGGTCCTAATTATAAGATCTTGTTTGCAGATTATAAACAAGGTCTTATAATTAGGACTGGAGATAGTACCATGCTTATTCCTGGCGATCTTGCCCTATAAATCACATACTACTATTCATTTTTTAAGCTTCCATGCATCACAGGGGAGAAAGTTTTGGAAATCAAAGAATTTTGAATCATGAGATTTCCTGAAATTTTCTGAAATGAAAAAAAAGTACCAACACTTTGTAGATAAATTTCGTCTTTTATATATACTCCCTCTGTGTGTATCTCACTTCAAGGGATCTCAATGTTATTTTTTCTTGATTCATAGAGTTAAACTCAAAACCTTACTTAAAAGGCAGAAGCATGCATCAGTTTTTGTGGTCTGTATTGATGTGTGTTATTTTCAGTTAAACTCCACTTGGTTTTTCTCTTTCAGAAAGGAAAAGTACTAATCCATTTGAAAAATAAGCTTATTTCCATTCAAACTTGTATCTACCATTTGGATTATTCCCATTCTAATAGATTCTCCAATTCATCTCGCACATAAAATTTCCTCTTCCCATCCCATGAATATGAACGAACATCTTTTTCTAATTTACCCTATAACATCGGAAACTCTTGTCAAAGTGGTCCCTCGTCGCCATTTTCTTCTTTCTTATTGTCTGTCCGTTCAGAGATAGGGTAGTATCCCTCTAGAATGTAGTATCACTTCCCACATTATATATATATATATATATATATATATATCAAGGGGGCCGGGACCAGACATACACAAACAATAATTGGTGATTATATATATTGCACGCAATAAGGTTCATCTTGGATAGATTATTGTCTTTACATAGCTTTGTTGCTACTTCTGTTTTTGGTGTTATCTTAGAGATAAATATGTTTGCTGCATGCATTTACAGAAACGACAATGGAAGAAACACAGTCTGAAGCCGCAACACAATTCAAACGCAGAGAGAGATTTCTTCCATAAATAGTGTATTTTTTGTAAGAATGACGCTTGCACCACATTCTGTAAAATATATTATATATGTTACATACGAGGGATCAAAAGATATAAATTAGGTAGTATGAAAAAAGCCAAAACTGCTACAAAAGTATTACGGATACAATTACTATATTAAAAGCTGATAATTAAACAAGACACAATTGATCTTTTTCCCCCTCTGGGTTTATATACATAGATATAGATTGTGATAAAGACATAAAAAGCAATGGGAATTTCAAAATGGTCCCTTCAAATAGCTTAATTCCCATGAAGTCTTTAGAGATATTTGGGAATAAAGTTTTTGTAAAATAACCGAATTGCCTTCAATAAAATAAGTTGTTATTGCCTTAACTATTGTTGTTATTTGACAAGTTAAAATTGTTACATTTTAAAATGTTGTTACTATTAATATTCAGCCAAAAAAAAACTTGTGAAATTAACCATCATTGTCTTAGCTTGTTAGTTGATAAGTGAAAACTTTTACTTGTTAAACCTTGTTGTCATTTCATTTTTTCCGTTTTTCATGTCCAAGCTTAAGTAGACAATAATAGGACATGATGACCTTTGATGTTCTGACACGTTACTTTAGGGGAGCGAAAACGAAAGAGAGAGGCTCATCTTTTAGTTTCCTTATATTCATATTATTAACACCGGTTATTTACCATAACCGATGTATATAAATTATGTGTACATTTGTTTCCTGGACATCCATTATAAATAATAAAATATTACACCAGACATGAGCACAACCAATATAAATATTGTGCCGTTATTTACAAAAATACCACCGCCTCATTTATTAGGCAATAAATAATGTAGATAAGGCGGTGTAAAAAATGGGTTTATCTAGTAGTCACTTCATAGAAATTATATCATTTCAAGGTTACGTGTTTGGCAACACCAATAAATGTTTTTAAAAAGTATTTTTTGTAAAACGAGACAATTTCCTCCAGTATACTGTAAAAATACTTTTAAAATTATGGTTTGGTTTTTACCTAAACACTCTAGAAATTCTGTCATTTCAAGGTTTTGACATTGAGATTTGCGTATTTGAGGGTATTTAATTTGTTTGTGTTTTCCTCTCACATAGATATAGATTTTAGGAAGATAAAAGGAGATGAGATATAAATGATGTAGTGTCTATTGATATTTGACAGATGATCAGATTGGCCAGAAGTGTTTTGGGCATAAGAAGATGACCTCATTAAGATAAAGCTGAGAAAGAGAGGGAATGATCATGTGATGACAAAGATTACAGGAAAAAGACAATTAGGGTTATTACCTTTGAAAGAAGCATATCAGAGGAAATGTGAATGGAAGTCCTCCTAGTCATGTGATGTTTGTCCTTGTTTTGAGGGCACCATATGACATTTGCATAACACAAAAATTAATGATTGACGCAATTAATACTCGGGTGCAGCTGTATTCACAGAAGAACTTGGAGGGCAATCCTATCCTGATTTTATTTCAACCAAGTACAATGCAAGGTGGGTCCTTTTATTTTGGACGCATTCTTTGATAATATTCAAAGTGTAAATTGATTGGAGTTAGTGAAACCAAAAAAAAAACTTAATACATTTTTTAGTAAGATATCCAGCTGAGAATTTGTCCAAAAACAAAAGTTTAAGGAACTTCCTTTTATGGACCCTTGGCATGTTTAAATTTGTATTGATCACACTAAATATCATATACTAATATAAAATTTAGTTTATAGTTTAAAATGAGATCTTATATTAAAAACTGAAAGTAATATTTCTTAAAAAGTTTTATTCTAATAAATATAGCTGAAGAGCTATTTCTGTTCATGACTTCTAAACAGTATTTGCTACGATAATTTATATATGTTTTTTTGTGAGAACCATATGATATGTAGTGCTATTTATTAAAACTTCCATCTCACTTTCAACGACCCTATTTTTTTTCCCCATCCTTTTAAATACCCTATTAAAATTAAAGAAAGTAAGTTAATCACATTAAATTGGCCTTAAAGTTAATAAGTTGTCATCTTTAAAAGAATTGACGGAGTATATTTTGAGATTAATATATAATAGGGTTTTAGCTAGGTTATTTTATTAATATTAGGAAGCACAACTAACTAGGGTGATAATTTTTCATGAAATGATATTGTATTATTCTTAGAGATTTTAACCCTTTAACTATTTTGACCATTTTTGGATTTGTGTAACCGTCTCAAAATTTGTAATCAGCAAAGAATTTTACCACAGTACAAATGTCGAGATTCAGTTGGATATTGGATACTTCAACTCTCCAAATCCAAAAATGAGAGAATTTTTGTTTGTTGTCCAAATTAATAGTTTTTTCTTTGCTTTTGCCGGCCACCTTTAAATGTTGTTTCTTGAAGCTTTTGATAATTAATTACCAGCCTTCGTTTTTTGTTTCAACATTTTTTATGATACAATAATCGAACTTAAAGAGTCAATAATTAGTTTATGTATAGCAGTATAAAATTTGTGATTATATATAAAGTTGTTACTAGTAAAAAGCCTTTTTTTTTTTCAAAAGTTGCCACAAGTAATTTGAAATGATTATTTTGGCTAAATTAAATTAAAAATAAGTATTTTTATTTGTTAATGAATTACTCCATCTGTCCTTTATTATAAGATTCACTTTTTTGAATAGGTTTGTTCTTTTTTACAAGATTCTTTTTGAATTTGTCTAAACATTTATTACATTATTACCTATTTTACCCCTAGTTTAATGCATTTAATATATTATTTTTCTTCATTTATCCCACTCTTATTCTCTCACATTTACCCATTTATATATAGTGGTATATTTAAAAAAATTGTATTTGTCACATATTAATTGTTTTTAACTAATTTTAACTGTTTTCTTAAACTACACAATTTAGTTAAAAGGATATTATAACAAAGGACAAAGTAGTAAGCTGTGCCAGGCTAATCATTTAATAGTAAAATAGTAACCAATCAGATTCCCATTAATTATTATTCAGGTACATATACATACACACTTATATATAAACTAAATATTGCACAGTTCATATGTTTGCAATTATTTAAATTTTCGAAGATATTTGAAGGGGGAAGAAGATGGGACTATCTGGCAATGTCGCAATCTATTGTAAGAAGACCACTTGCGCAGGAATCTCACAGTTGGCTAAATTCATATCCATATGCAAATTAAAAACTCTTTTTTTGACCAAAAAAATTAAAAACTCTTTTCTCTTTCCATCATTATTTTTCAACCTTTTTTGGCACACTAAATCGCTATATATTCCTTTTAATTTTTAATTAGCTCGCAATTAGAACATCTCGCTTTAATTTTTTTTTTTCTTTTGTAAAGCATTATTGCATTTGTGGACATTGTAAGGTTGAACTATATATATGACTGAGAAAACTAGATCATATATATCAAAGAAGTTGAAGAAGTTAACCTTTGATAATATGACATAACAACCACTTAGTTTATATGAATGTCATATTATTGAAGGATGTTTGAAAAAAAATGGAGAGATCAATTTCAAGCATCATTCGGGAAATGAAGAACATAAAGATGAAATAATGAAGATGATAGAAAAAGAGCTTATGAAGATAAAGACTTAAACAAGTTTAGATGAATGAAGGACTCAAAGTTCATAGGAATAATCTTTAGGCTATAATCGTAAAACTCATTCATTTATATATGTATGATTGCCTCAAGTTATTTCAATTCAAAACATGCATGTTAGCTTTAGAAAAGAAAAATGAGATATAATTTTTTTTGAAAATTATTATAGTCTGATCTTTGATTATGTAACATATGAAATAACGTTTATCTTCTTTAAAGAATGACTGCATAAGCTTTTTAAATTTACTCAAAGCGGAGTTTATCAAATGAACAAGATTATAAATACTTGAAATCTAAGTATTGAGATATGAATTCTGCGCTGAATCAACTTTGACCTTTGGTCACTTTTGTTTTTAATTGTATTTCAAACTATACATTGTGTTCTAATATAAAACTTGTTCAATTGAAAATTACACTTCACGAGATTTTCAACTATATATCATTTGCAAAATTTAGAGTTCTGTTGAAAATGTTATAACCTTTAACTGAAAGAATAATAACTAGTCATTAATTAACTGAGCTCTTAAAACTGCAAGAACTTGAGGCAGCTAATGAAACATATGCATTATTGTGTTATTATGGAAGAACCAATCCCTTAATTTCATGGGTTAATCAGTTATATATACAAAATCATCTCATTATACATATTACAGATCCTCCTTCTATAACTTAGAGAGAGAGAGAGAGATGAATTATTGGTTATTGTTGTTGTGGATGCAAGCTGGTTTTGGAGAGAATGGAGAGGAGCTCAGCGGCTGTCCACGTCACCAATGAGAGGTTTTGGAGTTGTCTCAGCGACTCCTTATTTCGCCATGCAACATCACATCTTCCTGTTCATATCATGTCCCCACGTGAGGGACCAATCAAATCTCAAGCTCATGCCTAATTATTAATATTCAATATAATATTATTCATCCCAAAATATTCCTTTATGATAAATTCAAACAATAATTCATGAATAATAGGATTCATGCAATGCCTAACACTAACAAAACTCTTATGAGTTTTACTATTTATATCATCAAACTCCATGAAATATCCGGGGGGACCACATTTGATGGCTTTTTGTTAAGCCACATTATTCTCATCTATTTATACATATATATAATACAAACATTTTTTAAAAAAATATCAAATGTAAGATTCTAACTGATTATATCATTTGAGATTAATATGCAAATCTACCTATGAAGTTTTTTTTTTTTTCCAATTCACATTAGATACCGTAAAATTTCTTTAGCTACACATGAACATACTCAAATGAAGCAAAATGTCATGTTATATCTATAACATTTGCTACTTCAGAGTGGTGACGAACATATTATTTTTGTTCCATTTGAGAACTTTCATGTGTTGTGTTGCACCTTAGGAAACTTTATGGTGTCATATACACAAGAAGGATATTACTTCATAGGTAGATTTATAATTTAGCCCTATTATATTATTACTTATGAGTAGTGACTTATTTTTCAAATTATATGTAACACATGAAACCAACATCTAACAACATTAAATCATCATTAAATTTTAGACATTTGCATGCATTTTTAACAACTATGTTAGGTTTCACGAGAAACCATATTTATTTTGAGTAATGAAAAATATATCTTATAAATTTTACATTTATCGTAACGGTCTAAAATTTCAACCAATCTCTTATACATCGTACATGTAACAAAGCCTTCATTAAAATCACTAAGCCGTTTGAATATGCTAAACTCTTTTACTTATTTGAATCATAAATGAGTCAAGTCTAGGAATTAAAATGTTTTGAACAAAGATGAAGATGACAAAAGAGGCATACCTGAAGCCTTTAAGAGGCATAGTAAAGAAAAAGAAGCAAGCACCCTCTCCTCATTGTCCCTGTCATAATTCAAGGATTGCAATAACTGTGGCATCAAGATAGAGGAAGCCACTGTTGGCAACTCTGTGTCCTCAACAAGGTGAAGGTAGTTGCTCATCCATGAGACCGTCACGAGGCTTGCTCGACTCAAGTATGGAATTCCATGAGCCATGGATTCTGCAAGCCCTAATAGTAATTTCTTGTGTCCACTTTTCAACATTGCATAGGCTACCCTCTCTTGCCAATTCTCCTCTTCTTCCTCTTCTTGTATCTATCAATCCATTAAATACAAATGGTTAAATGTGTTTTAGGATCGGGAGACTCTATTATATTCAAGATACTGATAATTTTTGCACTCCTTCTAGTCATAAATGTAACAGCTAATGAATATATTTGCTTTGATCCCTAATATAAAACATCAATTCACTGTCTCCCAAATTAGATTTTTTTTCCTAAATATTCTGCCTATTGATTGCACATAGATAAGAAATTTTCCATGAAAAGTGTAGTTTCTAATGCAGATAATTAAAGAGATACTTTAGGAAAATTGTCACAATCTTTTTTACTGATAACACTTGACTAAGTTTCTTAATCTCAGCAAATTAGTTATTTAGTTTGCACATTTAAGATTGAGAGAGTATAATAAAACTAAGAAAATTGTCATGTAAAACCCCATGACTTTTTATTCATCTTATATACCAATGTTCCAAACAAGTCGCACTATTCACAAGTCTTAAATTTCATATAACATATATAAAGACTTCTAGTTAACATGCAAAATGTCATGGTCAAGAAGACCAAGTGCGAAATGATAAGTACACATTCTCTTGTGAAAGCTTGAGACACAAGAAATTAGAGACTAAGCGTTCAAGTTTTTCAGTGATAGCTTACAAGAGGTGTTGAGTCATAGACAACAATCTCCTTGCCAAGACATGAATCATGGAAGCAACTTTCTTGGAAGCCTGCTTTCTGTAAAAGCCATTTCTCCATTATAGATTCTCCTGTGTAAGAAAATCTGCCTCCCAACATGAGCAAAGCTCTAGCTGATTGCTCCTGAATTCTATCATCACACATCTCACAATTTAAACCAGCCACAATCGTCTCAACTGCTTCTTCTCTATAAAAGCTGCCCTTGAAAGGATCTTCCTGAAACATAACTATCATTCACATTTGGAAACCCTTTAAGAAACTCCAACATATGGAGTAACTTAGTGGCCTAAAAGTTTTTTTTTTTTTTTGGGGGGGGGGATTTTACCATAAGATCAAGCATCAACAATACTGTTGCAACTAACTGTCGTTCTTCAGGCAGAGCCTTCCTTAGGTACATAAACAAAATGTGCATCGTGTTTAAGCCACCCCAGCCTTCTTTGAGTCCTCTTAAGAAATTGGAAATTCTAGTTCTTCTGTTAATATCCAAACAGAATCAAAACACCTTCTGATAAGGAAAAGAAGAACCAAATAACAAAAAGACTTCTCAAAACCAATGAGCTTAGACTCAAAGGAATTATCTTGAGTTTAAATCACAGTCAGAGCAAAAAAAAATAATAATAATAATAATAATAACAAGATAGAGAAATGATATTTTAGAGAAGGCCATTACTAAGATACACGTACCTGTCAAGACAGAGTAACTCTGCTAGCAAAGACAAGGTAGAGCCACTGAAGTTTGTAGTATAATCAAGAACAAGGAGTTCTAGTAGAGAAGCCTTATTGAAATTTTCAACTAAGAAATTGCGACAGCTTCCTTCTGCGCGAGTGCAACACAAAATTATCAAAGTAGCTTTATTTCTCTCGTAAATTTCCCCTGCTTCAATTCTTTTGCTCAGTAATGTCAATCCCCCAAGAGAAACAACTTGCCTTGCATTCTCTAAGTTCTTGTCATCATCAAAACCAGTAAGGAGTTGGTCCAACAAGTAAAATGCTGCCTTATGAGGACTACATTGCACTGCAAAAAGTGTCTGTATCTTGTCTCCAAATTCTAGAACCCGAAGCACTAATGGCACCCATTCTGATGACAACATTTGCTTTGCCTGTGGTTTAGACAGATAAAGTAGTACTGCTGCTTTAAGAAATAGACTTGTGCTTCTAAGAAGTCTGACAAAGACTTCAAGCTGTGGATCTGAGTTCAGTATAATTTGGCTTACAGCAGAATTCCTACCTACTAATTCTGCTAAAATTGATATTAGCAATTCTAGAATTTCATCTTCATTAGAGGCAAATAACACCTCAAGCATGGCCTCAATCACATTATGATTTGACAAGGCTTCTACAAGGAGAGGATCACCATCAGAGTTCAACCAAGCTTTGGTGATCACATGAATTCCAAATTCACATTCGCTTAGAACTCCTGATGAACATAGTGTTCTAATAGCTTCAATAAGATCACCTGAAAGATTTGTTCGCTTTGCTGGGAAAACATTGCTATCTGTATTATTGCCAACTACCAAGCCTTCTGCCGGTATATTCCTGCAAGAAAAACACTGGAAATAGTCTGATCTCCACGACTCAGGCAATTCAGAAAGGTTTCTATTGATTTTCCTTGGAGAGCTTCCAAAAGAAGTCATCTTCCTGTCTTCTTTCTGTCAAAATCAAGAAAATTGGCAACGTCCATGTTAAAAATCAGAAGATACGAAACTATAAAAAGATAAGCCAACGAAAAGATAACCTGCACAGTACTATTGCTACAGTATTCATCCCCACCCAAATATTCATCTCTCTCTGAATGCCAGGTAATTCTCAACACTCCAGTTCGGTCATCAGAACTAGTTGATTTTTGCTCCAGTTTGGATCCAAACACTGCTTGGTACCTGCATATTATAGATACCCAACACATATAAAAACAGATTGACAGAATTAAAATATACACACTCAATCCCTTTGCCTCTTTCTATTAATACAAGATTTACATATCACTTACAAGTTCTGGTTCATTGATGATTTATGTGAAGTGAAAGAATCTGATGAAGTTCTTCTTGATGGCCTGTTGTGCCTTGGCCTTGATGGCAATGGTACACTCGGAATCGGAGGCTCATTAGCCCCAACTTTCAACCACTGCTTATAGTACAAAGCAAATAGAGTAGTTCCTTTATCCATTTTCTCATTGTATACTTTGCTTAAAGCCTTCAATTTCTTTTGTCTCTCTTGATCATGAGCTTCGTTTGAGAGGTACTCAAGCTCTTTCGTGAACCAAATTTTGAGATGCAGAAGATGGGGTAGAAATAAGTGCTCCCAAAGCTCAGGAAGTAAAAAGGTTCTAGCCAAAAATGGGGAATCACAAAACACTTGTAGAAGGTGCTTTGCGGAAATACGATCATTTTTCTCAAGCTTGTACACTATAGCCAAGTAGAGCTGAGCACAAGCAGAGAGATGTGAATTGGGTATTCCACAAGTTGAATCTTCTTTGGACGTTTTAGAATTCAAAGAAGCAACGATGGTTAAAAGCTCAATGGAATTTCGCATGCTTTTGATTCTCATTTGTTTCTTCTTCAACCCTTGATCTTGTACCAATCTATCAATGCTCTCCATACCCATTTCCAAGTTCACCAAAATCTGACTATCCAAATCGTTCTTTCGTTTGTTCATCAAGCAAGAATTGCATTTTTCTCGTATCGTTTCGCGAAAAGAAACGTTGTTTTTGTAATTTCCTATGTACCCACTAAGTATAGCAATCACTGCTCGAATCGCGACTTCATCCATGGGAGGTCCTTCACATACTCTTGAATTTGAGTTTGAATTAGAGGTTTCAGACGAACCAACCCTTTTGGATTGAAATGACAAAGACCCATTTCGCGTAACAGATTTTTGTAGCTTGTCATCAGAAAAATCAAAGCTTTTCCGATCATGGCAAATGTAGAGAGAGAGTTGTTTTGCTTCGGCCTGGTCTTTGGACTTGAATCGATTTCGATTTTCGTAGTGGAAGCCTTCTTGTGTGAGAAGTTCTCGTAGAGAAGAGGCCATGTGTGGTGTGCTGCTAGTGGGGAAAGGAGTGAAGGAAGACAAGCGTTTCGCCGATAAGTATTGACATATTTCGAAGAATTCAATCGAAAAGCAATAAGTTTCACGCCCAAAAATTACATAACCGACACGAAATACGGGAGAATTCACATTTCTTAAGTGTTAAAACAAATAAACAATTTCTTGAGGTAATAATTATTCTAATCTCAAGCGCACATATATTAATTCTAAGACATGTAAGAACATGCAAACATTTCAGAACGATAAAACAGGACATGGATCCTGCCTATAAATTAATATTATAAAAGGCTAAAGTATATACTTCTCTGATCTTATAGGACCTAATTGTTGAGTTGGTTTTTATCCTAAATATAAGACTCATTTCTCATATTTATCAATTTTCTCTAAATTACCCTTATGAATACTCCCACAATCATAATTAGGTAGAAAAGAGAGATGGTGTTAATAAAGATGATTATGGTGTTTTAGGAAAAACATGTTATATTTCTTATAATTAACTAACTTACCTAACTTTCTTAATCTAATCAAATTAGTTAAATGGGTCTTATATTAAAGATCGAAAGAGTATTTGGTTTTTTAACTTCATACAAGGTTTTAATTTAGTCCCTTAATTTTAAAAAATATATTTTTAGTCTTTTTAACCCTGAAATTTTTTTAAAAAATAATGACATTAAGATCTTAAATGTTGATAAAATATTCTCAAATGCTAACATATTTAGTTTAATTTTCAAAACATCCATGATTGTTACAAAAAATCATCATGAAAGCCTAATGATTTTAAGATTAAAGGACCAAATGTATGTTTTTTTAAAGTTAAGGGACTAAATTAAAACCTTGTGTAAAATTAAAGGACTAAATATATATTTTAGCCTATTAAAATAGTAAATAAGTGTAAGTTTCTATTTACATGAATAAGCAACTAGTCAAATAGATCTACAAGTTTTGATTAGTAATGAAGGCCCTCAAAACAGAATATGCAGGCCAGCGGTGTTATTTGATACCAAAATAATTTATTAGTGAATAATGCCCCATTGATAAAAATAAGATAAACAAATACTAAAATAACAAATTATGCAAATGCAAATAAGTGATTTACCATTGCTTTCAATTTCTGTAAAACTCATTAAAATATGAATGAAATTAAGTATATAAAACACTTTTTAAAGTAACTCAACATTTAAACAGCTCATTTAGAGAAAATCCAATCATGAAATAATATGAAACAAGCCATGAATGAACAAGCGCAGTCGAATTCGTGAATAACAATTATAGCCAAAGCCACAAATAACAAGTGCAATTGAAGTCATGAAACAAGCGAGCTCAATATTAATTATGACGCATTAAAGACTAATAATATTGTTGTTAGCAACCTGTTTTTTTTTTATGCAATCCTCACAAACACATTTAGAAGCATGTATGGGATCAATTTACCATTAAGAAAACAAAAAATATCTTTTTCTGATAATGATATCTCATAAAAATTATTCTATAACAAGTGATCCTAGCACGAAGGTTTGCAAATAACATTTTCAAAATTTTCCTTTCAAATGCCATGAGACAACGAAAAATATTTCTTTTCAAACAGCATAAGCTTGAATGGGGACATTTCCAATATATATATACAGGCGCGCGCGATGTTCATGTGAAATTTTACAAAATCCTCAGAGGCTTCCTTTAACATTTTTAAAAAAAGATTTGAAATAAATAAAATGATACGAAACAGTTAAAGAATTAACTTTTAAAAAAACTATTCCATTTGAACATTTAAGTATCATTAAAAAAAAGTGATATAATTCCAACAAACCGGTTTTTTCGGAAAATAATGCTTAAAAATCAATATCGATCATATAAAATGAAAAAATAACAAATTGAAATATACACACACACACTATTTACAAAAGTTATCATGAGACGCTATTCACTCATCCCAGTGTGTTTTTGAAAATATGATTCATTCTTTCTGAGACTTCCCAAAACAATCACTCTTGTGACCACCTAAACACCTAACCAGATCATCACTTCAATGTAATTCTTTTACTTCATATTTTCTCAAGGTTAAGAATCCTTCCCATCACAAGACATTTACCTTATTTATTACACACACACACAGAATGCTTTTTTTTTTTTTTTTCATTTCGAATTGTAAAACCAAATTCTTCTGTATAAAAATGCATTCATTACCTCACAATCAATATATTAACTTCATAGTATAGAAGCCTTGTGTTCTTTAAACCATTTTAGAATTCTTCGACAACTTCGCAAGCACAATCACTCACCACATATTCTTCCCAAAATTAACATGAGAATAAACAAACCTAACCATTGGAGTTTCCCAACAGTGTTGTTTATAATGTCATTGAATTGAATTTTAAATACCTTTCATATTCAATATTTTTAATCAAATTTCAATTAAAACACTAATTGACTCTCATCTAATAATTTGCTCAACATTGTCATCTACAAATTTCATTATCAATTCCATAAGATTTTCTTCTCTGGCATTTAATCAAACACTTCACATGCAATCCACAAAATTAACTCAGACAATCTTAATTTAACCCAATTTCCTCTTTTACACACAATTTTCCAAACACCTCGTGTGGGTGTGCATTATAAAAATCAAGTCATAAAACAATCATTATTATCTCATATTGCTAATCAAGCAACTTTAAAGATCCTTGTTAAGTCACAAAGCTGCATAAATTAAATTTCTTAACAACTTCTAACCTATAAATAAACGTCATGCTGCGCGGTTTAACAACCAGATAACATTCAAGCATCATAGTAGTTTCACAAAAGTTTCACTATTCCCTTCAGTACCAATATTTTGCCTTAAATTTTCCTTTCAAACATTTTGCCGAACACTAGTGTGCATTTAATTTGGCAAGTTCTAAAACATGTTCCTCTTAAAATTACAGCCTTACAATTCAAAGTTATTTAGTCGCCAAAACTTGATAAAGCTCAAATCTAACACCAATGAGACTTTCCTGTCCATACGCATAACAGAGCAAAGAGGAAAAAGCAACGTTCTACTACATAAAAAATAAAAAAAAAATCCAGTATTCTAAAAGCATAAGAGGAGGAAGATCTTGGAACATACCCCCAACAACATCACATATATGAAGAAAAAATTTGAAGCTCTGTATACGCAGACACACCACAGCACTGTATCGAACGATGAAAGAAGACCTCAACGATTGAAACAGCACCCAGCTTGAGATTGTATGAAGCCAACCACATGAACACACAGTTGACAAGAAGGAAGAACGAGAGGAAAGAGAATCTAATCTGGCGTTGAGAGCAAGAACCCAATATGCGAGAGAGAGAGAGAGAGAGAGAGAGCCTCTGGACAGTTTTCTCGTGCCTATCGGACCCCATAAAAACAGAGCAATGGAGTATATAAAAATACGTGGTGGGTTTTATTTATTTTTTTTAGGGAAAATTAGGGAAAAGGACCCATAATTCTCACGCAGGAAAGTCTAATTATTTAGAAGACCAAAAATCGCTAAGATTTGATTAGTCCTTGTTTTACAGAAGCAGTAAATTTTTTATACGACTTTATTTTATTTTTCTATAATATTAAAATTTGTATCAGTAAACTTAATATTACCTTAAGTCTTTAATATAAGATCTTGTTTAACTTTTATTTTACTCCTAAATATAAAATCTCAATCACTTTTTCTCTCATATTTATGTATTTTTTCACAAGAAAGTCTTTTTAATAATAGTAGTTTTAACCAATATAATTGATTAGCAAGATATTTTAAGAAAGACAATACCTATATATTACAAATAACTAACTCAACTTATTTCTTAATCTCTTTAAATTAGTCAACTAATTCTTAGATAGTAAGAAAAAACGTTTTCCAAAATTAAAAAAAAAATAGTTTCAGCTAGTTTAAAATTTTCAAGTGGTATTTTAATGAAGTTTTTTATAAGTCAAACTAGACCCTATTCTTTAAATTAGTAGTTAATATCAATGTTTATTAGCCCACTAACGAAATTTCAACAACTTTAATATTTGAGGATCTTTAATCTGTACTTGGGAGAATTATTAAGGGGTTCCAAAAAAAGAATATAATCATAAAAAATCCTAATAACAAGTAAGAATTTTTATTTTCTATTTTAAAACTTGTCATTATATATTACTCAATTGTCATTAAGATATTTTAATAATTATCTACGTATTTTAGGATGATTGATATTTTTAAAAATTGTTTTAAGAATAAAAATGACATCAAATCATTGTTTTAAGAATACAAATGTCATCAAATCAATGTCTTATTTTTTTAAGATATCAAACCACTTGCCATCTACTGCTAATAATCACATCAGATCTTGACTAATTCGGATTGGGTTACAATGAAAAAATTTCCTAAAACATGCATTTAAGACAACTGTATATTTATGTAGTTCAAACTCGATACCACTTGTTAACAAAATTACATTCATGCTAAGATTTAAACTCAAGACCAATTATTAAGTTAACAAAGCTTTCCATGAGCTGATCTACTGGTTGGTTTGAATTTTTTGTCCTTAAAGCATCATTAAATGCTTAATTATTTGAGAAAGTTGTTATGTCAAAAAGACATCAAACTTGTGTATGCGAGATTCCCAAGATCTGAAAACAAAATAAGCTTGCCTAACCACGGCACCAGTGGGACAAATCAAAAGTACAAAGCTTTTTGTTCCTGAAACCCAAAAAATCACAAACACAAACTGTTTGGTACGATTAACAGTAAAAAACACACATTTTTAGGAAGATTGTCTCACGATAATACGAATTCCCAAAGCAGTTTTACAATTGTGCGACTGGTTTTTAACAAACCATTTCTATAAATTGTTACAAGTTGCTACCAAATTTTGTTTTGTTTTGTTTTGTTTTTTTATTGTCCTCAGTGCGAATACTGTTAATATTTAACAATTAATTCATGTACCAGAAGACTCCAGCTGGAAATTGGGAACACGAGGATTCGTTGTGGGCATGGGACCCACTGATAAGTTATTTATTAAACTGTACTTGTCGTCACATTGCAAAGTAAATAATATAAAATGGACAACTTAGGAAGCTGCGTGGCAACAAATAATGCAACGAACAGAGTTGTGCTGCTTGTATTCTGGTGCTTATGTATTGAAAGCGGCTTTGCCCCTCTACCCCTATTTTTACCGTACACTTCTCCTTGTCAGTCCAAAACTATATCATCCTAATGAAAAAATAAAAGAGAATTACAGTGAGGTCCTAAATAAAAAAATAATTAAAAAATAAGTTCTGAGGTTGTCATTCGCACTATAAGACTTGTCATTATAAGCTGTTGATATTGTTATTGAGATCTTTTGGTAATTATTTCTCTTCTGTGAGATTTAATTGTAATTCTCTCTAAAAATAAAGGGGGTCATTTTTTTTATTTTTTAATAACATTCACTATCTTAAAATAATTTTAACACTCCTAACACTTAAAAATATTTTTCAATAGTGCCTAATATCTAGCAAGCTGCTTTATGAACTATTTTTTCAATAGCATTTAGTATCTTAAAAATAGAGGTTGACTACTTTTTGTTTAAATCAATATCTATTACTTTGAAGTATTTTTACTGGAATAATTTTTATTACATTTAATACTCTTCCGGTCTTAAATATAAGACCTATTTTGTAGTATAAATTTACTATAAAATGAAACTTATATTTAGGACTAGAGAAATACTTTAAAATAACTTTCTAGTAGCACCAGGTATCTAGCAAGTTGGACATGCATGTTTTTTCAATAGCACACAGTATTCTAAACTAATTTTAGGATATTGGGTGTTATTATAAGAAAATAATGTAGGATACTGTATACACTAAAAATTAGTTTTTGATACTGACTACTACTGAAAAAAATAGTTCATAATGCAGCTACCAAAATATATTTTTAGGTGTTAGGTGTACTAAAAATTATTTTAAAATATTAAATATTACTATAAAATACTTCAAAATAAAGGATTTTGATTTGAACCAAAAGAGGAAAAAAATTTGTCAGGCTTCAATTTTAACACCCAAAACAGCATAGTTTTGGGTAGGTAGAGGAGACGGTAAGGGTAGAAAAGGAAAGCCGCTTCCATATATGCATACATGCTGCAAAATTAATTATGTCAAATGGTTTTATTTAACTAAATAATAATGCAAGTTGGAGTTACGTCTGATGCATGGATCTTGCAAACATGCATATATTATTATATATGATGGTCATCGGACACGTCGTTCGCAGGGTTAATTAAGACAGACACATGTTGGTACGTACTTTACAAAGCAGTTCTTGTTGCTTAATTATTCACAAATTTTGATGCTCATCATATTATAATCTTTCAAGGTCTAATTGCTCTACATGAAGCTTTGAATTTAATATGGCTATGACTAGAGTAGTGGGCATCATAATAAAATTCAACCCGAGTTAACTAATGAGACCAATAATATGTTCATCTAACCGATTCAATAAGGAATTTTAGATTAACTGACCAGGTTAAATTTTATATTTTCTTTTCATCTCTGCAGAGCATAAAATGATATTGTTTTGAGTTTAAAAAAAAAAAACAATATGCCATATTTGTGATTTAGCAATTCTGTTTTTTGTATTATATGTGGTTTATATATGAATGTTATATTTACACATATGGATTAATGTTTTATTTAAATGATTTTTAGGATTATGTGTAAATACTATTTTATATATTTAGTTACATTATATTATTTTAATCATAATTGGATTGACGTAGATTAGATCAAGATTAAATCACGGACTCTTGAAGTATCACTTCAACCAATTTAATGACTGGTTTGATGTTCAATATTTTGCCATTGAAACTCATGCACATGGAGAAATATTTGATACGTACAGTAAAGAGAAGTAAAATTGATAATTGAATCACACTAAAATTAAATTTGGTTTATTCGGGTTGGTTATTTGAGTTTTGGTTATCAAACTAAATTGATAATTGTACCACTTCAACAAAGACATGTGCCTTCAATTTAGAGAGCACTTACAAATAAATTCTCACAGAACATCCTCCAACAAAGTCTTTATATTAGTAGTGATATTCAAACTCACGATCTTGTGAGCTATTAAGTCAATTCCTTATTAACTAAATCAACTCTTGTTGGTACCATTTTGCTTGGTTCTCAGTCAATTTGGTCTGTACTTCAGAAAGGCAATGGTTGTTACTTTCTCTCGGTTTCATATTTTATTAAACACATTTTCATTTGTATTACATGTAATTTAATGAATCAGTGGGACTGTTTATCATTTGTAAATCGTAAGAGTTATTATAATTTTTTCATATGTGCATTTTTATAAGTTGACATTCATTGTTATACTGATATATAAATTATTTTTTTCTTTATAT